>NW_027525797.1:0-15363 GCF_052094955.1 Ictidomys tridecemlineatus
TGTCAAGTTTCAAAGAGCTAGCACAAAACCGTGTTTGATTTAGAGTTCCAAATACATGTATCCCTATAGGAGAAAAAAGAGTGAAACCTAAAAATGAAAACGATACTGCAAACGAACGGTTAACCTAGAAGAACGAAATTTGGTGAGCCAAGTGGTTTTGGTGTACTGATCATTACCTGAAAGAATCATCAAGATTGGGTGAAAAAATGTTTGCTGAGATTTCAGGCAACTCGTAGTTTTTGGAAGCTTGGCAACCCCTTTCCATGAGAGTGATTTTCGCCAGTCTCTGCTTAGGGCTACAGCAACAGCAAACAAAGCATAGAGATAGAACTTGAAACTGCTTTATTGTGTCAAGTATCAAAGAGCTAGCACAAACCGTGTTTTGATTTAGAGTTCCAAATACATGTATCTCCATAGGAGAAAACAGAGTGAAACCTAAAATGAAAAACGGTTACTTCAAACGAAGGGTTTTAACCTAGAAGAACGAAATTTGGTGATCCAAGTGGTTTTGGTGTACTGTTCATTACCTGAAAGAATCATCAAGATTGGTTGAAAAAATGTTTGCTGAGATTTCAGGCAACTCATAGTTTCTTGAAGCTTGGCAACCCCTTTCCATGAAAGTGATTTTCGCCACTCTCTCCTTAGGGCTACATAAACAGCAAACAAACCATAGAGATAGAACTTGAAACTGCTTTATTGTGTCAAGTTTCAAAGAGCTAGCACAAACCGTGTTTGATTTAGAGTTCCAAATACATATATCCCCATAGGAGAAAACAGAGTGAAACCTAAAAATGAAAACGGTTACTGCAAACGAACGGTTTAACCTAGAAGAACGAAATTTTGTGAGCCAAGTGGTTTTGTTGTACTGATCATTACCTGAAAGAATCATCACGTTTGGTTTAAAAAAATGTATGCTGAGATTTCAGGCAACTCGTAGTTTTTGGAAGCTTGGCAACCCCTTTCCATGAGAGTGATTTTCGCCAGTCTCTGCTTAGGGCTACATCAACAGCAAACAAACCATAGGGATAGAAATTGAAACTGATTTATTGTGTCAAGTTTCAAAGAGCTAGCACAAACCGTGTTTGATTTAGAGTTCCAAATACATGTATCCCTATAGAAGAAAACAGAGTGAAACCTAAAAATGAAAACGGTTACTGCAAACGAACAGTTTAACGTAGAAGAACGAAATTTGGTGAGCCAAGTGGTTTTGGTGTACTGATCATTACCTGAAAGAATTATCAAAACTGAGTGAAAAAATGTTTGCTGAGATTTCAGGAAACTCGTAGTTTTTGGAAGCTTGGCAACCCCTTTTCCATGGAAGTGATTTTCGTCTTTCTCTGCTTAGGGCTACATCAACAGCAAACAAAGCATAGAGATAGAACTTTAAACTGCTTTATTGTGTCAAGTTTCAAAGAGCTAGCACAAACCGTGTTTGATTTAGAGTTCCAAATACATGTATCCCTATAGGAGAAAGCAGAGTGAAGCCTAAAAATGAAAACGGTTACTGCAAACGAACTGTTTAACATAGAAGAACGAATTTTGGTGAGCCAAGTGGTTGTGGTGTACTGATCATTACCTGAAGAATCATCAAGATTGGGTTAAAAAATGTTGGCTGAGATTTCCGGCAACTCGTTGTTTTTTTGGAAGCTTGGCAACCCCTTTCCATGAAAGTGATTTTCGCCAGTCTCTGCTTAGGGCTACATCAACAGCAAACAAACCATAGAGATTGAACTGGAAACTGCTTTATTGTGTCAAGTTTCAAAGAGCTAGCAGAAACCGTGTTTAATTTAGAGTTCCAAATACATGTATCCCTATAGAAGAAAACAGAGTGAAACCTAAAAATGAAAACGGTCACTGAAAACGAACGGTTTAACCTAGAAGAACGAAATTTGGTGTGCCAAGTGGTTTTGGTGTACGGATCATTACCTGAAAGAATCATCAAGATTGGGTGAAAAAATGTTTGCTAAGATTTCAGGCAACTTGTAGTTTTTTGGAAGCTTGGCAACCCCTTTCCATGAAAGTAATTTTCGCCAGTCTCTGCTTAGGGCTACATCAACACCAAACAAAGCATAGAGATAGAACTTGAAACTGCTTTATTGTGTCAAGTTTCAAGGAGCTAGCACAAACCGTGTTTGATTTAGAGTTCCAAATACATGTATCCCTATAGGAGAAAACAGAGTGAAACCTAAAAATGAAAACGGTTACCCCAAACGAACGGTTTAACCTAGAAGAACGATATTTGGTGAGCCAAGTGGTTTTGGTGTACTGATCATTACCTGAAAGAATCATCAAGATTGGGTGAAAAAATGTTTGCTGAGATTTCAGGCAACTCGTAGTTTTTTGGAAGTTTGGCAACCCCTTTCCATGAAAGTCATTTTCGCCAGTCTCTGCTTAGGGCTACATCAACAGCACACAAAGCGTATAGATAGAACTTGAAACTGCTTTATTGTGTCAAGTTTCAAGGAGCTAGCAGAAATCGTGTTTGATTTAGAGTTCCAAATACATGTATCCCTATAGGAGAAAACAGAGTGAAACTTAAAAATGAAAATGGTCAACGCAAACGAACGGTTTAACCTAGAAGAACGAAATTTGGTGAGCCAAGTGGTTTTGGTGTACTGATCATTACCTGAAAGAATCATCAAGATTGGGTGAAAAAATGTTTGCTGAGATTTCAGGCAACTCGTAGTTTTTTGGAAGCTTGGCAACCCATTTCCATGAAATGGATTTTCGCCAGTCTCTGGTTAGGGCTACATCAACAGCAAACAAAGCATAGGGAGAGAACTGGAAACTGCTTTATTGTGTAAAGTTTCAAAGAGCTAGCACAAACCGTGTTTGATTTAGAGATCCAAATACATGTATCCCTATAGGAGAAAACAGAGTGAAACCTAAAAATGAAAACGGTTACTGCAAACGAACGGTTTAACCTAGAGGATCGATATTTGGTGAGCAAAGTGGTTTTGCTGTACTGATCATTACCTGAAAGAATCATCAAGATTGGGTGAAAAAATGTTTGCTGAGATTTCAGGCAACTCGTAGTTTTTTGGAAGCTTGGCAACCCCTTTCCATGAAAGTGATTTTCGCCAGTCTCTGCTTAGGGCTACATCAACAGCAAACAAACCATAGAGATAGAACTGGAAACTGCTTTATTGTGTCAAGTTTCAAAGAGCTATCTCAAACCGTGTTTGATTTAGAGTTCCAAATACATGTATCCCTATAGGAGAAAACAGAGTGAAACCTAAAAATGAAAACGGTTACTGCAAACGAAGGGTTTAACCTAGAAGAACGAAATTTGGTGATCCAAGTGGTTTTGGTGTACTGTTCATTACCTGAAAGAATCATCAAGATTGGTTGAAAAAATGTTTGCTGAGATTTCAGGCAACTCATAGTTTCTTGAAGCTTGGCAACCCCTTTCCATGAAAGTGATTTTCGCCAGTCTCTCCTTAGGGCTACATAAACAGCAAACAAACCATAGAGATAGAACTTGAAACTGCTTTATTGTGTCAAGTTTCAAAGAGCTAGCACAAACCGTGTTTGATTTAGAGTTCCAAATACATATATCCCCATAGGAGAAAACAGAGTGAAACCTAAAAATGAAAACGGTTACTGCAAACGAACGGTTTAACCTAGAAGAACAAAATTTTGTGAGCCAAGTGGTTTTGTTGTACTGATCATTACCTGAAAGAATCATCACGTTTGGTTTAAAAAATGTTTGCTGAGATTTCAGGCAACTCGTAGTTTTTTGGAAGCTTGGCAACCCCTTTCCATGAGAGTGATTTTCGCCAGTCTCTGCTTAGGGCTACATCAACAGCAAACAAACCATAGGGATAGAAATTGAAACTGATTTATTGTGTCAAGTTTCAAAGAGCTAGGACAAACCGTGTTTGATTTAGAGTTCCAAATACATGTATCCCTATAGAAGAAAACAGAGTGAAACCTAAAAATGAAAACGGTTACTGCAAACGAACAGTTTAACGTAGAAGAACGAAATTTGGTGAGCCAAGTGGTTTTGGTGTACTGATCATTACCTGAAAGAATTATCAAAACTGGGTGAAAAAATGTTTGCTGAGATTTCAGGAAACTCGTAGTTTTTTGGAAGCTTGGCAACCCCTTTCCATGGAAGTGATTTTCGTCTTTCTCTGCTTAGGGCTACATCAACAGCAAACAAAGCATAGAGATAGAACTTTAAACTGCTTTATTGTGTCAAGTTTCAAAGAGCTAGCACAAACCGTGTTTGATTTAGAGTTCCAAATACATGTATCCCTATAGGAGAAAGCAGAGTGAAGCCTAAAAATGAAAACGGTTACTGCAAACGAACTGTTTAACATAGAAGAACGAAATTTGGTGAGCCAAGTGGTTGTGGTGTACTGATCATTACCTGAAAGAATCATCAAGATTGGGTTAAAAAATGTTGGCTGAGATTTCCGGCAACTCGTTGTTTTTTGGAAGCTTGGCAACCCCTTTCCATGAAAGTGATTTTCGCCAGTCTCTGCTTAGGGCTACATCAACAGCAAACAAACCATAGAGATTGAACTGGAAACTGCTTTATTGTGTCAAGTTTCAAAGAGCTAGCAGAAACCGTGTTTGATTTAGAGTTCCAAATACATGTATCCCTATAGAAGAAAACAGAGTGAAACCTAAAAATGAAAACGGTCACGGAAAACGAATGGTTTAACCTAGAAGAACGAAATTTGGTGTGCCAAGTGGTTTTGGTGTACGGATCATTACCTGAAAGAATCATCAAGATTGGGTGAAAAAATGTTTGCTAAGATTTCAGGCAACTTGTAGTTTTTTGGAAGCTTGGCAACCCCTTTCCATGAAAGTAATTTTCGCCAGTCTCTGCTTAGGGCTACATCAACACCAAACAAAGCATAGAGATAGAACTTGAAACTGCTTTATTGTGTCAAGTTTCAAGGAGCTAGCACAAACCGTGTTTGATTTAGAGTTCCAAATACATGTATCCCTATAGGAGAAAACAGAGTGAAACCTAAAAATGAAAACGGTTACCCCAAACGAACGGTTTAACCTAGAAGAACGATATTTGGTGAGCCAAGTGGTTTTGGTGTACTGATCATTACCTGAAAGAATCATCAAGATTGGGTGAAAAAATGTTTGCTGAGATTTCAGGCAACTCGTAGTTTTTTGGAAGTTTGGCAACCCCTTTCCATGAAAGTCATTTTCGCCAGTCTCTGCTTAGGGCTACATCAACAGCACACAAAGCGTATAGATAGAACTTGAAACTGCTTTATTGTGTCAAGTTTCAAGGAGCTAGCAGAAACCGTGTTTGATTTAGAGTTCCAAATATATGTATCCCTATAGGAGAAAACAGAGTGAAACTTAAAAATGAAAATGGTCAACGCAAACGAACGGTTTAACCTAGAAGAACGAAATTTGGTGAGCCAAGTGGTTTTGGTGTACTGATCATTACCTGAAAGAATCATCAAGATTGGGTGAAAAAATGTTTGCTGAGATTTCAGGCAACTCGTAGTTTTTTGGAAGCTTGGCAACCCATTTCCATGAAATTGATTTTCGCCAGTCTCTGGTTAGGGCTACATCAACAGCAAACAAAGCATAGGGAGAGAACTGGAAACTGCTTTATTGTGTAAAGTTTCAAAGAGCTAGCACAAACCGTGTTTGATTTAGAGATCCAAATACATGTATCCCTATAGGAGAAAACAGAGTGAAACCTAAAAATGAAAACGGTTACTGCAAACGAACGGATTAACCTAGAGGATCGATATTTGGTGAGCCAAGTGGTTTTGCTGTACTGATCATTACCTGAAAGAATCATCAAGATTGGGTGAAAAAATGTTTGCTGAGATTTCAGGCAACTCGTAGTTTTTTGGAAGCTTGGCAACCCCTTTCCATGAAAGTGATTTTCGCCAGTCTCTGCTTAGGGCTACATCAACAGCAAACAAACCATAGAGATAGAACTGGAAACTGCTTTATTGTGTCAAGTTTCAAAGAGCTATCACAAACCGTGTTTGATTTAGAGTTCCAAATACATGTATCCCTATAGGAGAAAACAGAGTGAAACCTAAAAATGAAAACGGTTACTGCAAACGAACGGTTTAACCTAGAAGAACGAAATTTGGTGAGCAAAGTGGTTTTGGTGTACTGATCATTACCTGAAAGAATCATCAAGATTGGGTGAAAATTTTTTGCTGAGATTTCAGGAAACTCGTAGTTTTTTAGAAGCTTGGCAACCCCTTTCCATGAAAGTGATGTTCGCCAGTCTCTGCTTAGGGCTACATCTACAGCAAACAAAGCATAGAGATAGAACTGGAAACTGCTTTATTGTGTCATGTTTCAAAGAGCTAGCACAAACCGTGTTTGATTTAGAGTTCCAAATACATATATCCCTATAGGAGAAAACAGAGTGAAACCTAAAAATGAAAACGGTTACTGCAAACGAATGGTTTAACCTAGAAGAACGAAATTTGGTGAGCCAAGTGGTTTTGGTGTTCTGATCATTACCTGAAAGAATCATCAAGATTGGGTGAAAAAATGTTTGCTGAGATTTCAGGCAACTCATTGTTTTTGGAAGCTTGGCAACCCAATATAATGAGAGTGATTTTCGTCAGTCTCTGCTTAGGGCTACATCAACAGCAAACAAAGCATAGAGATAGAACTTGAAACTGCTTTATTGTGTCAAGTTTCAAAGAGCTAGCACAAACCGTGTTTGATTTAGAGTTCCAAATACATGTATCCCTATAGGAGAAAACAGAGAGAAACCTAAAAATGAAAACGGTTACTGCAAACGAACGGTTTAACCTAGAAGAACGAAATTTGGTGAGCCAAGTGGTTTTGGTGTACTGATCATTACCTGAAAGAATCATCAAGATTGGGTGAAAAAATGTTTGCTGAGATTTCAGGCAACTCGTTGTTTTTTGAAAGCTTGGCAACCCCTTTCCATGAAAGTGATATTCGCCAGTCTCTGCTTAGGGCTACATCAACAGCAAACAAAGCAAAAAAATAGAACTGGAAACTGCTTTATTGTGTCAAGTTTCAAAGAGCTAGCAGAAACCGTGTTTGATTTAGAGTTCCAAATACATGTATCCCTATAGGAGAAAACAGAGTGAAACCTAAAAATGAAAACGGTCACTGCAAACGAATGGTTTAACCTAGAAGAACGAAATTTGGTGAGCCAAGTGGTTTTGGTGTACGGATCACTACCTGAAAGAATCATCAAGATTGGGTGAAAAAATGTTTGCTGAGATTTCAGGCAACTCGTAGTTTTTTGGAAGCTTGGCAACCCCTTTCCATGAAAGTGATTTTCGCCAGTCTCTGCTTAGGGCTACATCAACAGCAAACAAAGCGTATAGATAGAAGTATAAACTGCTTTATTGTGTCAAGTTTCAAAGAGCTAGCACAAACCGTGTTTGATTTAGAGTTCCAAATACATGTATCCCTATAGGAGAAAACAGAGTGAAACCTAAAAATGAAAACGGTTACTGCAAACGAACGGTTTAACCTAGAAGAACGAAATTTGGTGAGCCAAGTGGTTTTGGTGTACTGATCATTACCTGAAAGAATCATCAAGATTGGGGAGAAAAAATGTTTGCTGAGATTTCAAGCAACTCGTAGTTTTTTGGAAGCTTGGAAACCCCTTTACTGAAAGTGATTTTTGCCAGTCTCTGCTTAGGGCTACATTAACAGCAAACAAAGCATAGAGATAGAACTTGAAACTACTTTATTGTGTCAAGTTTCAAAGAGCTAGCACAAACCGTGTTTGATTTAGAGTTCCAAATACATGTATCCCTATAGGAGAAAACAGAGTGAAACCTAAAAATGAAAACGGTTACTGCAAACGAACGCTTTAACCTAGAAGAACGAAATTTGGTGAGCCAAGTGGTTCTGGTGTACTGATCATTACCTGAAAGAATCATCAAGATTGGGTTAAAAAATGTTTGCTGAGATTTCAGGCAACTCGTAGTTTTTTGGAAGCTTGGCAACCCTTTTCCATGGAAGTGATTTGCGCCAGTCTCTGCTTAGGGCTACATCAACAGCAAACAAACCATAGAGATAGAACTGGAAACTGCTTTATTGTGTCAAGTTTCAAAGAGCTAGCACAAGCCGTGTTTGATTTAGAGTTCCAAATACATGTATCCCTATAAGAGAAAACAGAGTGAAACCTAAAAATGAAAACGGTTACTGCAAACGAACGGTTTAACCTAGAAGAACGAAATTTGGTGAGCCAAGTGGTTTTGGTGTACTGATCATTACCTGAAAGAATCATCAAGATTGGGTGAAAAAATGTTTGCTGAGATTTCAGTCAACTCGTAGTTTTTTGGAAGCTTGGCAACCCCTTTCCATGAAAGTGATTTTCGCCAGTCTCTGCTTAAGGCTACATCAACAGCAAAAAAACCATAGAGATAGAACTGGAAACTGCTTTATTGTGTCAAGTTTCAAAGAGCTAGCACAAGCCGTGTTTGATTTAGAGTTCCAAATACATGTATCCCTATAGGAGAAAACAGAGTGAAACCTAAAAATGAAAACGGTTACTGGAAGCGAACGGTTTAACCTAGAAGAACGAAATTTGGTGAGCCAAGTGGTTTAGGTGTACTGATCATTACCTGAAAGAATCATCAAGATTGGGTGAAAAAATATTTGCTGAGATTTCAGGCAACTCGTAGTTTTTTGGAAGCTTGGCAACCCCTTTCCATGAAAGTGATTTTCGCCAGTCTCTGCTTAGGGCTACATCAACAGCAAACAAACCATAGAGATAAAACTTGAAACTGCTTTATTGTGTCAAGTTTCAAAGAGCTAGCACAAACCGTGTTTGATTTAGAGTTCCAAATACATGTATCCCTATAGGAGAAAACACAGAGAAACCTAAAAATGAAAACGGTTACTGCAAACGAAAGGTTTAACCTAGAAGAACGGAATTTGGTGAGCCAAATGGTTTTGGTGTACTGATCATTACCTGAAGGAATCATCAAGATTGGGTGAAAAAATGTTTGCTGAGATTTTAGGCAACTCGTAGTTTTTTGGAAGCTTGGCAACCCCTTTCCATGAAAGTGATTTTCGCCAGTCTCTGCTTAGGGCTACATCAAAAGCAAACAAACCATAGTGATAGAACTTGAAACTGCTTTATTGTTTCAAGTTTCAAAGAGCTAGCACAAACCGTGTTTGATTTAATGTTCCAAATACATGTATCCCTATAGGAGAAAACAGAGTGAAACCTAAAAATGAAAACGGTTACTGCAAACGAACGGTTAAACCTAGAAAAACGAAATTTGGTGAGCCAAGTGGTTTTGGTGTACTGATCATTACCTGAAAGAATCATCAAGATTGGGTGAAAAAATGTTTCCAGATTTCAGGCAACTCGTAGTTTTTTGGAAGCTTGGCAACCCCTTTCCATGAAAGTGATTTGTGCCAGTCTCTGCTTAGGGCTACATTAACAGCAAACAAAGCATAGAGATAGAACTTGAAACTACTTTATTGTGTCAAGTTTCAAAGAGCTAGCACAAACCGTGTTTGATTTAGAGTTCCAAATACATGTATCCCTATAGGAGAAAACAGAGTGAAACCTAAAAATGAAAACGGTTACTGCAAACGAACGCTTTAACCTAGAAGAACGAAATTTGGTGAGCCAAGTGGTTCTGGTGTACTGATCATTACCTGAAAGAATCATCAAGATTGGGTGAAAAAATGTTTGCTGAGATTTCAGGCAACTCGTACTTTTTTGGAAGCTTGGCAACCCCTTTCAATGAAAGTGATTTTCGCCAGTCTCTGCTTAGGGCTACATCAACAGTAAACAAACCATAGAGATAGAACTTGAAACTGCTTTATTGTGTCAAGTTTCAAAGAGCTAGCACAAACCGTGTTTGATTTAGAGTTCCAAATACATGTATCCCTATAGGAGAAAACAGAGTGAAAACTAAAAATGAAAACGGTTACTGCAAACGAACGGTTTAACCTAGAAGAACGATATTTGGTGAGCCAAGTGGCTTTGGTGTACTGATCATTACCTGAAAGAATCATCAAGATTGGGTGAAAAAATGTTTGCTGAGATTTCAGGCAACTCATAGTTTTTTGGAAGCTTGGCAACCCCTTTCCATGAGAGTGATTTTCGCCAGTCTCTGCTTAGGGCTACATCAACAGCAAACAAAGCGTATAGATAGAAGTATAAACTGCTTTATTGTGTCAAGTTTCAAAGAGCTAGAACAAACCGTGTTTGATTTAGAGTTCCAAATATATGTATCCCTATAGGAGAAAACAGAGTGAAACATAAAAATGAAAACGGTTACTGCAAACGAACGGTTTAACCTAGAAGAACGAAATTTGGTAAGCCAAGTGGTTTTGGTGTACTGATCATTACCTGAAAGAATCATCAAGATTGGGAGAAAAAATGTTTGCTGAGATTTCAAGCAACTCGTAGTTTTTCGGAAGCTTGGAAACCTCTTTCCATGAAAGTGATTTTCGCCAGTCTCTGCTTAGGGCTACATAAACAGCAAACAAAGCATAGAGATAGAACGTGAAACTGCTTTATTGTGTCAAGTTTCAAAGAGCTAGCACAAACCGTGTTTGATTTAGTGTTCCAAATACATGTATCCCTATAGGAGAAAACAGAGTGAAACCTAGAAATGAAAACGTTTACTGCAAACGAACGGTTTAAACTAGAAGAACGAAATTTGGTGAGCCAAGTGGTTTTCGTGTACTGATCATTACCTGAAAGAATCATCAAGATTGGGTTAAAAAATGTTTGCTGAGATTTCAGGCAACTCGTAGTTTTTTGGAAGCTTGGCAACCCTTTTCCATGGAAGTGATTTGCGCCAGTCTCTTCTTAGGGCTACATCAACAGCAAACAAACCATAGAGATAGAACTGGAAACTGCTTTATTGTGTCAAGTTTCAAAGAGCTAGCACAAGCCGTGTTTGATTTAGAGTTCCAAATACATGTATCCCTATAGGAGAAAACAGAGTGAAACCTAAAAATGAAAATGGTTACTGCAAACGAACGGTTTAACCTAGAAGAACGAAATTTGGTGAGCCAAGTGGTTTTGGTGTACTGATCATTACCTGAAAGAATCATCATGATTGGGTGAAAAAATGTTTGCTGAGATTTCAGGCACATCGTAGTTTTTTGGAAGCTTGGCAACCCCTTTCCATGAAAGTGATTTTCGCCAGTCTCTGCTTAAGGCTACTTCAACAGCAAACAAACCATAGAGATAGAACTGAAAACTGCTTTATTGTGTCAAGTTTCAAAGAGCTAGCACAAGCCGTGTTTGATTTAGAGTTCCAAATACATGTATCCCTATAGAAGAAAACAGAGTGAAACCTAAAAATGAAAACGGTTACTGGAAGCGAATGGTTTAACCTAGAAGAACGAAATTTGGTGAGCCAAGTGGTTTTGGTGTACTGATCATTACCTGAAAGAATCATCAAGATTGGGTGAAAAAATATTTGCTGAGATTTCAGGCAACTCGTAGTTTTTTGGAAGCTTGGCAACCCCTTTCCATGAAAGTGATTTTCGCCAGTCTCTGCTTAGGGCTACATCAACAGCAAACAAACCATAGAGATAGAACTTGAAACTGCTTTATTGTGTCAAGTTTCAAAGAGCTAGCACAAACCTTGTTTGATTTAGAGTTCCAAATACATGTATCCCTATAGGAGAAAACACAGAGAAACCTAAAAATGAAAACGGTTACTGCAAACGAAAAGTTTAACCTAGAAGAACGGAATTTGGTGAGCCAAATGGTTTTGGTGTACTGATCATTACCTGAAGGAATCATCAAGATTGGGTGAAAAAATGTTTGCTGAGATTTCAGGCAACTCGTAGTTTTTTGGAAGCTTAGCAACCCCTTTCCATGAAAGTGATTTTCGCCAGTCTCTGCTTAGGGCTACATCAAAAGCAAACAAACCATAGAGATAGAACTTGAAACTGCTTTATTGTTTCAAGTTTCAAAGAGCTAGCACAAACCGTGTTTGATTTAGAGTTCCAAATACATGCATCCCTATAGGAGAAAACAGAGTGAAACCTAGAAATGAAAAAGTTTACTGCAAACGAACGGTTTAACCTAGAAGAACGAAATTTGGTGAGCCAAGTGGTTTTGGTGTACTGATCATTACCTGAAAGAATCATCAAGATTGGGTTAAAAAATGTTTGCTGAGATTTCAGGCAACTCGTAGTTTTTTGGAAGCTTGGCAACCCTTTTCCATGGAAGTGATTTGCGCCAGTCTCTGCTTAGGGCTACATCAACAGCAAACAAACCATAGAGATAGAACTGGAAACTGCTTTATTGTGTCAAGTTTCAAAGAGCTAGCACAAGCCGTGTTTGATTTAGAGTTCCAAATACATGTATCCCTATAGGAGAAAACAGAGTGAAACCTAAAAATGAAAACGGTTACTGCAAACGAACGGTTTAACCTAGAAGAACGAAATTTGGTGAGCCAAGTGGTTTTGGTGTACTGATCATTACCTGAAAGAATCATCAAGATTGGGTGAAAAAATGTTTGCTGAGATTTCAGTCAACTCGTAGTTTTTTGGAAGCTTGGCAACCCCTTTCCATGAAAGTGATTTTCGCCAGTCTCTGCTTAAGGCTACATCAACAGCAAACAAACCATAGAGATAGAACTGGAAACTGCTTTATTGTGTCAAGTTTCAAAGAGCTAGCACAAGCCGTGTTTGATTTAGAGTTCCAAATACATGTATCCCTATAGGAGAAAACAGAGTGAAACCTAAAAATGAAAACGGTTACTGGAAGCGAACGGTTTAACCTAGAAGAATGAAATTTGGTGAGCCAAGTGGTTTTGGTGTACTGATCATTACCTGAAAGAATCATCAAGATTGGGTGAAAAAATATTTGCTGAGATTTCAGGAAACTCGTAGTTTTTTGGAAGCTTGGCAACCCCTTTCCATGAAAGTGATTTTCGCCAGTCTCTGCTTAGGGCTACATCAACAGCAAACAAACCATAGAGATAGAACTTGAAACTGCTTTATTGTGTCAAGTTTCAAAGAGCTAGCACAAACCTTGTTTGATTTAGAGTTCCAAATACATGTATCCCTATAGAAGAAAACACAGAGAAACCTAAAAATGAAAACGGTTACTGCAAACGAAAGGTTTAACCTAGAAGAACGGAATTTGGTGAGCCAAATGGTTTTGGTGTACTGATCATTACCTGAAGGAATCATCAATATTGGGTGAAAAAATGTTTGCTGAGATTTCAGGCAACTCGTAGTTTTTTGGAAGCTTGGCAACCCCTTTCCATTAAAGTGATTTTCGCCAGTCTCTGCTTAGGGCTACATCAAAAGCAAACAAACCATAGAGATAGAACTTGAAACTGCTTTATTGTTTCAAGTTTCAAAGAGCTAGCACAAACCGTGTTTGATTTAGAGTTCCAAATACATGTATCCCTATAGGAGAAAACAGAGTGAAACCTAAAAATGAAAACGGTCACTGCAAACGAACGGTTTAACCTAGAAGAACGAAATTTGGTGAGCCAAGTGGTTTTGGTGTACTGATCATTACCTGAAAGAATCATCAAGATTGGGTGAAAAAATGTTTGCTGAGATTTCAGGCAACTCGTTTTTTGGAAGCTTGGCAACCCCTTTCCATGAAAGTGATTTTTGCCAGTCTCTGCTTAGGTCTACATTAACAGCAAACAAAGCATAGAGATAGAACTTGAAACTGCTTTATTGTGTCAAGTTTCAAAGAGCTAGCACAAACCGTGTTTGATTTAGTGTTCCAAATACATGTATCCCTATAGGAGAAAACAGAGTGAAACCTAAAAATGAAAACGGTTACTGCAAACGAACGGTTTAACCTAGAAGAACGAAATTTGGTGAGCCAAGTGGTTTTGGTGTACTGATCATTACCTGAAAAAATCATCAAGATTGGGTGAAAAAATGTTTGCTGAGATTTCAGGCAACTCGTAGTTTTTTTGAAGCTTGGCAACCCCTTTCCATGAAAGTGATTTTCGCCAGTCTCTGCTTAGGGCTACATCAACAGTAAACAAACCATAGAGATAGAACTTGAAACTGCTTTATTGTGTCAAGTTTCAAAGAGCTAGCACAAACCGTGTTTGATTTAGAGTTCCAAATACATGTATCCCTATAGGAGAAAACAGAGTGAAACCTAAAAATGAAAACGGTTACTGCAAACGAACGGTTTAACCTAGAAGAACGAAATTTGGTGAGCCAAGTGGTTTTGGTGTACTGATCATTACCTGAAAAAATCATCAAGATTGGGTGAAAAAATGTTTGCTGAGATTTCTGGCAACTCGTAGTTTTTTTGGAAGCTTGGCAACCCCTTTTCTTGAAAGTGATTTTCGCCAGTCTCTGCTTTGGGCTACATCAACAGTAAACAAATCATAGAGATAGAACTGGAAACTTCTTTATTGTGTCAAGTTTCAAAGAGCTAGCACAAACAGTGTTTGATTTAGAGTTCCAAATACATGTATCCCTATAGGAGAAAACAGAGTGAAACCTAAAAATGAAAACGGTTACTGCAAATGAACGGTTTAACCTAGAAGAACGAAATTTGGTGAGCCAAGTGGTTTTGGTGTACTGATCATTACCTGAAAGAATCATCAAGATTGGGTGAAAAAATGTCTGCTGAGATTTCAGGAAACTTGTAGTATTTTGGAAGCTTGGCAACCCCTTTCCATGAAAGTGATTTTCGCCAGTCTCTGCTTAGGGCTACATCGACAGCAAACAAAGCATGGAGATAGAACTTGAAACTGCTTTATTGTGTCAAGTTTCAAAGAGCTAGCACAAACCGTGTTTGATTTAGAGTTGCAAATACATGTATCCCTATAGGAGAAAACAGAGTGAAACCTAAAAATGAAAACGGTTACTGCAAACGAACGGTTTAACCTAGAAGAACGAAATTTGGTGAGCCAAGTGGTTTTGGTGTACTGATCATTACCTGAAAGAATCATCAAGATTGGGAGAAAAAATGTTTGCTGAGATTTCAAGCAACTCGTAGTTTTTTGGAAGCTTGGAAACCCCTTTCCATGAAAGTGATTTTCGCCAGTCTCTGCTTAGGGCTACATAAACAGCAAACAAAGCATAGAGATAGAACGTGAAACTGCTTTATTGTGTCAAGTTTCAAAGAGCTAGCACAAACCGTGTTTGATTTAGAGTTCCAAATACATGTATCCCTATAGGAGAAAACAGAGTGAAACCTAGAAATGAAAACGTTTACTGCAAACGAACGGTTTAAACTAGAAGAACGAAATTTGGTGAGCCAAGTGTTTTTGGTGTACTGATCATTACCTGAAAGAATCATCAAGATTGGGTTAAAAAATGTTTGCTGAGATTTCAGGCAACTCGTAGTTTTTTGGAAGCTTGGCAACCCTTTTCCATGGAAGTGATTTGCGCCAGTCTCTGCTTAGGGCTACATCAACAGCAAACAAACCA
>NW_027525798.1:0-15310 GCF_052094955.1 Ictidomys tridecemlineatus
TTCTTTTGCAACCAAGTCTTTAAACTCTGCACTCTGTAAAAGTCATTCTGCACAACAGTCTCCAACCTCTTCTCTCTGCAATGATTCTTCTCAACCCCAGTCTCAAACATCTGCTCTCTGCAACAGTCCTGCCGCACACCAGTCTCCAAACTCTTCTCGCTGTAACAGTCCTTCTTCACCCCAGTCTCCAAACTCTACTCTCTGCAACGATTTTTCTGGACCCCAGTCTCCAATGTCTGCTTCCTGCAACAGTTCTTCTGCACCACAGTCTCCAACCTCTGCTCTCTGTAAGATCTGTCTGCACTCCAGTTTCCAAACTCTGCTCTCTGTAACATTCCTTCTTCAACCCAGTCTCCAACCTCTGTCCTCTGCAACAATCCTTCTTCTCCCAATTCTCGAACATCTGCTCTCTGTAACAGTCCTTCTGTACAGCAGTCTCCAACCTCTGTTCTTTGTATCGGTCTTTCTACACCCCAGTCTCCAACCTCTAATTTCTCTATAAGTCTGTCTGAACCCCAGTCTCCAACGTCTGTTCTCTGTATCTATCCTTCTGCACCTCAGTCTCTAACCTGTGCTCGATGTAAGAGTCCTTCTGCACCCAAGTCTCCAACATCTGCTCTGGATAAGTCCTATACCACAGTCTCCAACATCTGCTCTCTGTAAAACTCCTTCTGAACCCCAATTTAAAAACTCTGCTTCCTGTAACAGTCCTTCTGCACCTGAGTCTCCAAACTCTGCTCTCTGTAACAGTCCTTCTACACCCCAGTCTCCAAACTCTGCTTTCTGTATCAGTCTTTCTGAACCCCAGTCTCCAATCTCTCTTCTCCGTATCTATCCTTCTGCACCTCAGTCTCCAACCTCTTCTATATGCAACAGTCCTTCTATACTGCAGTCTTCAAACTCTGCTCTCTGTAAAGGTCTTTCTGCAGGACAGACTCCAAACTCTGCTTTCTGTTTCAGTCCTTCTGCACCCTAGTCTCCAAATTCTGCTCTTACTAAGAGTCTTTCTGCACCTCAGTATCCAACCTTTGCTCTCTGCAACAGTCCTTGTACACACAGTCTCCAAACTCTGCTCTCTGAAACAGTCTTTCTGCAACCCAGTCTCCAACGTCTTCTCTCTGCAACAGTCCTTCTGCACCACAGTCTGCAAACTCTGCTCTCTGTAACAATCCTTCTTCCCCTCAGTCTCCAAACTCTGCACTATGTAACACGACTTCTGCACACCAAGTCTCCAAACGCTGCTCTCTGTAACAGTCCTTCTGCACTCCAGTCTCCAAACTCTGCTCTCTGCAACAGTTCTTCTGCACCCCAGTCTCCAAACTCTGCTCTCTGCAACAGTTCTTCTGCACCCCAGTCTCCAACCTCTACTCTCTGCAAAAGTCCTTCTTCACCCCAGTCTCCAACCTCTGCTCTCATCAACAGTCCTTCTGCACCAAAGTATCCAACCTCTGCTCTCTGTAAGATCCTTCTGCACTCCAGTATCCAAACTCTGCTCTCTGTAGCATTCTTTCCCCACCCCATTTTTTAAACTCTGCTTTCTGCAAATGTCCTGCAAGACCCCAGTCTCCAAACTCTGTTTTCTGCAACAGTCCTTCTGCTGCCCAGTCTGCAACATCTTCTCTCTGTAACAGTCCTTCTGTACCGCAGTCTCCAACCTCTGCTCACTGTAACTGTCCTTCTGCACGCAAGTCTCCAAACTCTTCTTTCTGTATCAGTCCTTCTGAACTCCAGTCTCAAACCTCTGCTCTGTGTATCTATCCTTCTGCAACTCAGTCTCCAACCTCTGCTATCTGTTACAGTTTTTCTATACCACAGTCTCCAAACTCTGGTTTCTTTTTAACGGTCCTTTTTGTACCCCAATTTCCAACCTCTGCTTTCTGTAACAGTTCTTCTGCACCTCAGTCTCCAAATTCTGCTCTCTGTAACAGTTCTTCTACACCTCGGTCTTCAACCTCTGCTCTCTGTAACAGTCCATCTGCACCACAGTATGACACCTCTGCTCTCTGCATGATCCTTTTGCACGCCAGTCTCGAACCACTGCTCTCTGTAACAGTCGACCTTCACCTAAGTCTCCAAACTCTGCTCTCTGTAAGATCCTTCTGCACCCAAGTTTCCAACCTCTGCTCTGTGTAACAAGATTTTGCACCTCAGTCTCCAACCTCTGCTCTCTGCAACAGTCCTTCTGCACCCCAGTCTCCAACTTCTTCTCTCTCTAATAGTCCTTCTGAACAACAGTCTCCAACCTCTGCTCTCTGCAACATTCCTTCTGAAGCCCAATCTCAATCCTCTGTTCTGTGCATCAGTCCTTCTGCACCCCAGTCTCAAACCTCTGCTCTCTGCAAAAGTCCCTCTGAACCCCAGTCTCCAGACTCTGCTCTCTATAACAATCCTTCTGCACCTCAGTCTCCAAACTCTGTTCTCTGCAACGGTCCTTGTGCACCTCAGTCTCCAACCTCTACTCTCTGTAACAGTCCTTCTGCACTTCACTCTCCAACCTCTGCTCTCTGTAGTATCCTTCTAAAACCCAGTCTCAAAACTCTGCTTTCTGTATCTATCCTTCTGCACCTCAGTTTCCAACCTCGGCTCTCTATAACAGTCCACTGCACCTCAGTCTCCAACCTTTGTTCTCTGTAAGATCCTTCAGGATCTCAGTCTCGAAACTCTGCTCTCTATAACAATCCTTCTGAACCCCAGTCTCCAACCTCTCCTCACTGTAACAGGCCTTCTGCACGCTAGTCTCCTAACTCCCTCTCTTTAGCAGGCCTTCTGCACCCAAATCTTCAACCTCTGCTCTCTGCAACGATCCTTCTGCACCCCAGTCCCCAACCACTGCTCTCTGCAATGATCCTACTGCACTCCAGTCTCCAACCTCTGATCTCTTAAACAGTCCTTTTGCAACTCTGTCTTTAACTTCTACTCTCTGTAAGATCCTTCTGCACCCCTGTCTCCACGCTCTGCTTATTGCAACGATCCTTCTGCACCCCAGTGTCCAAACTCTGCTCTATGTAACAAAATTTTGCACCACAGTCTCCAACCTCTGCTCTCTGCAACAGTCTTTCTGCACCCCAGTCTCCAACTTCTGCTCTCTCTTAGAGTCCTTCTGCAACTCAGTCTAAAACATCTGCTCTCTGCAACATTTTTTTGCATTCCAGTCTCCATCCTCTGCTCTCTGCAATATTCCTTCTGCACCACATTCTCCAATCTCTGCTCTCTGCAACAGTCCTTCTGCACCCCAGTCTCCAACTCTGCTCTCTGTAACAATCTTTCTGCATCTCAGTCTCCAAACTCTGTTCTCTGCAAAGGTCCTTCTTCACCTCAGTCTCCAACCTATACTCTCTGTAACAATCCTTCTGCATTTCACTCTCCAAACTCTGCTCTCTGTAGAATCCTTCTAAAACCCACTGTAAAACCTCTGCTCTCTGTATCTATTATTCTGCACCTCATTCTCCAAGCTCTGCTCTCTGTTACAGTTTTTCTATACCGCAATCTCCAAATTCTGGTCTCTGTTACGGTCCTTCTGCACGCCAATTTCCAACCACTTTTTTCTGTAATAGTCCTTCTGCACCTCAGTCTCAGAACTCTGCAATCTGTAACAGTCCTTCTGCACCTCAGTCTGACACCTCTGCTCTCTGCACGATCATTCTGCACCCCAGTCTCCAAACACTGTTCTCTATAACAGTTATTCTGAACACCAGTCTCAAAACTCTGCTCTCTGTATCTATACTTCTGCACCTCAGTCTCCAACCTGTACTCTCTGTAACATTCCTTCTACACCCCAGTCTCCAAACTCTGTTCTCTGTAACAGTTTTTCTATACCGCAGTCTTCAAACTCTGGTCTTTGTAACGGTCCTTCTGCACCTCAGTCTGACACCTCTCCTCTCTGCATGGTCCTTCTGCACCTCAGTCTCCAGCCACTGGTCTCAGTAACAGTCCACATGCATCTCAGTCTCCAACCTCTTCTCTCCGTAAGATTTTTAAGTAACCAAGTCTCCAAAATCTGCTCTCTATAACAGTCGTTCTGCACCTCAGTATCCAACCTCTCCTCTCGGTAACAGGCATTCTGGAAGCAAGTCTCCCAACTCTGCTCTCTGTAGCAGGCCTTCTGCACCCCAGTCTCCATAATGTGCTCTCTGCAATGATCCTTCTGCACCCCAGTCTCCAACATCTGATCTATGCAACAGTCCATCTGCACTTCAGTCTCCAAATTCTGCTCTCTGTAAGATGCTTCTGCATTCCTGTATCCAACCTCTACTCTCTGTAACAGTCCTTCTGCACCCGATTCTCCAAACTCTGCTCTCTGTAACAGGACTTCCGCACCTCAGTCTCAAACCTCTGCTCTCTGCAACAGTCCTTTTCCACCCTAGTCTAAAACCTCTGCTCTCTACAACAGTCCTTCTGCACACTAGTTACCAACAACTGCTCTCTGCGACAGTCCTTCTGCACCTCAGTCTCCCAACTCTGCTCTCTGTAAGATCCTTCTGCAACCCAGTCTTTAAATTCTGCACTTTGTACCTGTCCTTCTGCACAACAGTCTCCAACTTCTGCTCTCTGTAACAGGACTTCTGCAACCCAGTCTTCAAACTCTGCTCTCTGTAACAGGCTTTCTGCACCCCAGTCTCAAACCTCTTCCCTCTGAAACGATTCTTCTCCAACCCAGTCTCTAACATCTGCTGTCTGCAACAGTCGTTTTGAACCCCAGTCTCCAAACTCTGCTCTCTGTAAGATCCATCTAAACTCCAGTCTCCAAACTATGCTCTCTGTAACAGTCCTTCTACACCCAAGTCTCCAAACTCTGCTCTCTGTAACAGTCCTTCTGCACCCCAGTCTCTAAAATCTGCTCTCTGCAACATTCCTTCTGCACCCCAGTCTTCAACATCTGCTCTCTGCAACACTCTTTATGCACCCCAGTCTCCAAACTCCGCTCTCTGCAAGGATCCTTCTGGACTCCAGTCTCCAACCTCTGCTCTCAGCAACAGTCTTTCTGTACCTCAGTCTCCAACCTCTGCTCTCTGGAACAGTCCTTCTCTACAGTAGCCTTCAACTTCTGCTCTCTGCAACGAACATTCTGCACCCCAGTCTCCAAAATCTGCTCTCTATGAAAATCCTTCTGCACCTCAGTCTGAAAATTTTGCTCTCTGCAACAATCCTTCTGCACCCAAGACTTCAACATCTGCTCTCTGTAACAGTCCTTCTGCACCTCAGTCTCCAAACTCTGCTCTATGTATGATCCTTCTGCAACACTGTCTTTAAAATTTGTTCCCTGTAACAGTCCTTCAACACCTCAGTCTCCAACATCTGCTCTCTGTAACACTCGATCTACACCTCAGTCTGAAACCCCTTCTCTCTGCAGGATCCTTCTGAACCCCAGTATCCAACAACTGCTCTCTGTAACAGTCCTTCTTCACCACAGTCTCCAAACTCTGCTTTCTGTAAGATACTTTTGCCACCCAGTCTCCTAACTCTCTATAACAGTCCTTCTGCACGCCAGTCTTTTACCTCTGCTCTCTTTAACAGGCCTTCGGCACCCCAGTCTCCAAACTCTGCTCTCTGTAACAGGCCTTTTTCACCCCAGTTTCCAAAGTCTGTTTTCTATAAGAAGTCTTCTACACTGCAGTCTCCTACCTCTGCTCTCACCCCACTCTCCAACCTGTGGTCTCTGCAACAGTCCTTCTGCACCTCAGTCTTAAAACGCTGTTCTCTGCTACGATCCTTTTGTACCTCAGTCTCCAACCTCTACTCTCTGTAACAGTCCTTCTGCACCTGGGTCCCCAACATCTGCTCTCTGTTAGATCCTTCTTCAACCCAGTCTCCCAACTCTGTGATCTCTAACAGTCATTCTAGAGCCCTTCTCCACACTCTGCTCTCCGTTACAGGCCTTCTGAACCCCAGTCTCCAACGTCTGCTCTCTGTAACAGTCTTTTTGAACCTCAGTCTCCAAACTCTGCTCTCTGCAACTATCCTTCTGAACCCCAGTCTCCAACGTCTCCTCTCCTCCACAGTCCTTATGCACCTCAGTCTCCAAATTCTGCTCTCTGAAACAGTTCTTCTACACCCCAGTCTCCAACCTCTGCTCTGTGTAACAATTCTTCTGCACCCCAGTCTCTAACCTCTGCTCTCCGTAACAGTCCTTCTGCACCATATTCTCCAACCTCTGCTCTCTGTTACAGTCTTAATATACAGCAGTCTCCAACCTCTGCTCTCTGTAAAGGTCCCTCTTCCTTAATTTCTAACCTCTGCTTTCAGTAACAGTCCTTCTGCACCTTAGTCTGAAACCTCTGCTCTCTGCACGATCCTTCTGCACCCCAGTCTCCAATCACTGCTCTCTGTAAGATTCATCCTGCCCCACAGTCACCAACCACTACTCTCTGTACGATCCTTTTGCGACCCAGCCTCAAAACACTGCTCTCTATAACAGTCCTTCTGCAACCCAGTCTCCAACATCTGCTCTCTGTTGCAGGCCTTATGCACCCCAGTCTCCAAAATCTGCTCTCTTAAACAGTCCTTCTGCACTCCAGTCTGCAACCTCTGCTCTCTGTAACGGTCCTTCTGCACCCCAGTCTCAACCTCTGCTTTCTGTATCAGTAATTCTGCACCCCAGTCTCCAAACTTTGCTCTCTGTAACATTCTTTCTGCACCTCAGTCTTCAACGTCTTCTCTCTGTGATAGTTCTTCTGCACCCCAGTCTCCAAACTCTGCTCTCTGCAACAGTTATTCTGAACCCCAGTCTCCAACATCTGCACTCTGAAACAATTCGTCTATAAACCATTCTCCAACCTCTACTCTCTGAAACAGTCTTCCTGTATTGTAGTCTCCTAACTCTGCTCTCTGAAACGGTCCTTCTGCACCCTAGTCTCCAACCTCTGCTTTCTGTATAAGTCCTTCTGAACCCCAGTCTCCAACCTCTGCTCTCTGTAACAGTCCTTCTGCACCTCAGTCTCCAAATTCTGCTCTCTGCAACAGTCCTTCTGCACCTTAGTCTCCAACCTCTGTAATTTCCAACAGTCCCTCTGCACCTCAGTCTGAAAACTCGGTTCTCTGCAACAATCCTTCTGCACCCCAGTCTCCAAACTCTGCTCTCTGTAACAGTCCTGTTCCACCTCAGTCTCCAACCTCTGCTCTCTGTAAGATCCTTCTGCAACCCTGTCTCCAAACTCTGCTCTTTGTAACAGTCCTTCTGCACCCCAGTCTCAATCCTCTGCTCTGTGCAACAGTTCGTCTGAACCACAGTCTTTAACATCTGCTCTATGAAAGAACCTTCTGCACCCTAGTCTCCAAACTTTGATCTCCATAACAGTCCTTCTTCACCCGAGTCTCCAAACTTTGCTCTCTGTAACAATCCTTCTGCACCTCAGTGTCCAACATCTGCTCTCTGCAACGGTTATTCTGCACCCCATTCTCCAACCTCTGTTGTCTACTAGAGTACTTCAGCATGTCAGTCTCCAACCTCTGCTCCCTGCAAAAATCCTTCTTCACCCCAGGCTCCAACCTCTGCTCCCTGCAACAATCCTTCTGCACCCCAGTCTCCAACCTCTGCTCTCTGTAGCAGGCCTTCTGCACCCCATTCTCCCACCTCAGCTTTCTGTATCATAATTCTTCACCTTAGTCTCTAACGTCTTCTCTGTGTAACAGTCCTTCTTCATCTCAGTCTCCAAATTCTGCTCTCTGCAACAGTCCTTCTGCACCCCAGTCTCTAACCTGTGGTCTCTGTAACAGTCCTTGTGAACACCAGTCTCCCACCTCTGCTCTCTATAATGATTCTTCTTCAGCCCAGCCTCAACCTATGCTCTCTGCAACGATTCTTCTGCAAATCAGTCGACATACTCTGCTCTCTGTAACAGTCTTTCTGCACCCCTGCATCCAACATTTGCTCTCTGCAACATTTCTTCTACACCCAGGTCTCTAAACTGTGCTCTCTGTATCTGTCCTTCTGCACCCCAGTCTGTACCCTCTGCTCTTGTAACACTCCTTTTGCCCCTCTGTCCCCAAAAGGCTCTCTGTAAGATCCTTCTGCAACCCTGTCTCGAAACTGTGCTATCTGTAACAGTTCTTTTACAACCCAGTCTCCAACCTCTGCTCTCTTCAACAGTCCTACTGCACCCCAGTCTCCAACCTCTACTCTCTGTAAGATTCTTCTGCACCACAGTCTCCAACATCTGCTCTCTGTACCAGTCCTTCTGCATCTCAGTCTCCAACCTCTGCTTTCTGTACCAATCTTTC
The DNA here is from genome assembly GCF_052094955.1 of Ictidomys tridecemlineatus. Classification (NCBI taxonomy): domain Eukaryota; kingdom Metazoa; phylum Chordata; class Mammalia; order Rodentia; family Sciuridae; genus Ictidomys; species Ictidomys tridecemlineatus. The sequence continues at coordinate 8,218 of NW_027525798.1, forward strand.
TGTACCTCAGTCTCCAACCTCTGCTCTCTATAACACTCATTCTGTACCTCAGTCACCAACATCTTCTCTCTGTAACAGGCCTTATGCACCCCAGTCTCCAAACTGTGCTCTCTGTAAAAGTTCGTCTGCACCTCAGTCTCGAACTTCTGCTCTCTGTAACAGTCCTTCTGCACCCCAGTCTCCAAACTCTGCTCTCTGCTACAGTCCTTCTGCACCGAAGTCTCCAACCTCTACGCTTTGTAAGATCCATCTGCACCGCAGTCTCCAAACTCTGCTCTCTGTAACAGTTCTTCTGCACACCAGTATCCAACCTCTGCTCTGTGCAACAGTCCTACTGCAACCGAGTCTCTAACCTCTACTCTCTGTAAGATTCTTCTGCACGGCAGTCTCCCAAATCTGTTCTCTGCAAAAGTCATTCTGCACCCCGGTATCCAACCTGTGCTCTCTGTAAAAGTTCTTCTGTACTGCAGTCTCCAAACTCTACTGTCTGTAATGGTCCTTCTGCAGTCCAGTCTCCAACCTCTGCTAAGTTTATCAGTCCTTCTGCACCCCAGTCTCCAACCTCTGCTCTCTGTATCAGTCCTTCTGCACCTATATCTCCAACCTCTACTCTCTACAACAGTCCTTCTGCACCCCTGTCTCCAACCTCTGCTCTCTGCAACATTTCTTCTACACTCAGATCTCCAAACTGTGCTATCTGTAACTGTCATTCTGCACCCCAGTCTACAACCTCTGCTCTCTGTAACGATCCTTCTGCCCCTGAGTCTCCAACCTCATCTCTCTGAAACGATCTTTCTGCACCTCAGTTTCTTTTTTTTTTTTTTTTTTTTTTTTTAAAGAGAGAGTGAGAGAGGACAGAGAGAGAGAGAGAGAGAGAGAGAGAGAGAGAGAGAGAGAGAGAGAGAGAATTTTTTAATATTTATTTTTTAGTTCTCGGCGGACACAACATCTTTGTTGGTATGTGGTGCTGAGGATCGAACCCGGGCCGCACGCATGCCAGGCGAGCGCGCTACCGCTTGAGCCACATCTCCAGCCCCTGCACCTCAGTTTCTAACCTCTGCTCTCTGCAGTGATCCTTCTGCACCCCAGTCTCCAACCTGTGGTCTTTGTAACTGTCCTTCTGACTCTAGTCTCCAAACTCTGCTCTCTGTAAAGATTCTTCTGCACCCCATTCTCCAACCTCTGCTCTCTGCAATAATCCTTCTGCACCTCAGTTTCCACCCTCTGCTCTGTGCAACAATCCTTCTGTACCCCAGTCTCCAACATCTGCTCTCTGTACCAGTCCTTCTGCATCTCAGTCTCCAACCTCTGCTTTCTGTACCAATCTTTCTGTACCTCAGTCTCCAACCTCTGCTCTCTATAACACTCATTCTGTACCGCAGTCACCAACATCTTCTCTCTGTAACAGGCCTTATGCACCCCAGTCTCCAAACTGTGCTCTCTGTAAAAGTTCTTCTGCACCCCAGTCTCGAACTTCTGCTCTCTGTAACAGTCCTTCTGCACCCGAGTTTCCAAACTCTGCTCTCTGTAACAATTCTTCTGCACCCCAGTATCCAACCTCTGCTCTTTGTGTAGTTCTTCTGCACCACAATCTCCAACCTCTGCTCTCTGTAATTGAACTTCTGCAACCCACTCTCAAACATCTGCTCTCTGCAACGATCCTTCTTCTACCCATTCTCCAAACTCTGCTCTCTGTAACAGTCCTTTTGTATTGCATTCTCCAACCTCTTCTCTTTGTAATGATTCCTTCTGCTCACCAATTGCCAACGTCTAGTTTCTGTAACAGTCGTTCTACATCTCAGACTCCAAACTCTGCTCTCTGTAAAAGTCCTTCTGCGCCTCATTCTGAATCCTCTGCTTTCTGCAAGGATCCTTCTGCATCCCAGTCTTCAAACTGTGCTATCTGTAACAGTCCTTCTGCACCTCAGTCTCCAACCTCTGCTCTCTGTAACAGGCTTTCTGCACCCTAGTCTCTAAACTCTGCTCTCTGTAACAGTTTTTCTGCACCCCAGGATCCTACATCTGCTCTCTATAACAGTCCTTCTGCACCTCAGTCTGAAAACTCTGCTCTCTGCAAAAATCCTTCCCGCACCCGAGTTTTCAAACTTTGCTCTCTGTAACAGTCTTTCTGAACCTCAGTGTCCAAAATGCTCTCTGTAAGATCCTTCTGCATCCCAGTCTCGAAATCGTGCTATCTGTAACAGTTTTTCTGCACCACAGTCTCCAATGTCTGCTCTCTGTAACAGTCCTTCTGAACCACAGTCTCCAATGTCTGCTCTCTGTAACAGGTCTTCTGCACCCAGGTCTCGATTCTCTGCTCTCTGTAACAGGCCTTCTGTTCCCCAGTCTCCAACCTCTTCTCTATGCCAGGATCCTTCCTCACCTCAGTCTACAACCTCTGCTCTCTGCAACAGTCCTTCTGTACCACAGTCTCAAACCTCTGATTTCTATATCAGTCTTTCTGCACAACAGTTTTCAACCTCTGCTGTCTGTAACAGTCCTTCTGAACCTCTGTCTACAACCTCTGCTCTCTGCAACCTTGATTCAGCACCCCATTCTTTAACCTCTTCTCTCTCCAACAGTCCTTCTGAACCAAAGTCTACAACATCTGCTCTCTGCAACAGTCCTTCTTTACCCTAGTCTTTAAACTCTGCTGTCTGTACCAGTCTTTCTGTACTACAGTCACCAATCTCTCCTCTCTGTAACCTTAATTCTGCACCCCAGTCTCCAAACTCTTCTTTCTGTATAAGTACTTCTGCACCCCAATCTCCAACCTCTGATCTCTGTAACATTCTTAGTGCACCTCAGTCTCCAACTTCTGCTCTATGCGACAGTTCTTCTGCAACCCAGTCTCAAAAATCTATTCTCTGCAACAGTTCTTCTACTCCACAGCCTGCAACACCTGCTCTTTCTAACAGTCCTCCTGTATTGCAGTCTCAAAAGTTTGCTTTCTGTAACGGTCCTTTTACACACCAGACTCCAACCTCTGTTTCTGTATCGGTCCTACTTCACCCTAGACTCCAACCTCTAATCTCTGTGACAGTCGTTCTGCTTCTCAGTCTCCAAACTCTTCTCTCTGCAACAGTCGTTATGCACCCAAGTCTCCAACACCTGCTACCTGCAACAGTCCTTCTACATCCCAGTCTCCAACCTCTGCTCCCTGCAATGGTCCTTCTGCACCTCATTCTGCAACGTCTACTGTCTGTAACATGCCTTCTGCACCTCAGTCTTCCAGCTCTGATCTCTGTAAGATCCTTCTGCAACCCAGTCTCCAAACTCTGACCTCTTTGACGATCCTTCTGCACCCAGTTTCCAAACCCTGCTCTAACAGTCCAGTTGCACCTCAGTCTCCAAACTCTGCTCTCTGTAAGATGCTTCTGCAACCCTGTCTCAAAACTCTGTTCTCTGTAACAGTCCTTCTGCACCTCAGTCTCCAACTTCGGCTCTCTGCAACAGTCCTTCTAAACCCCAGTCTCCAACCTCTGCTCTCTGCAACAGTCCTTCTGCACCCAGTCTACAACATCTGTTCTCTGCAACAGTCCTTCTGCACCTCAGTCTGAAAACTCTGCTCTCTGCAACGATCCTTGTACACCCCAGTCTCCAAACACTGCTTTCTGTAACAGTCTTTTTGCACGTCATTCTCCAAACTCTGCTATCTGTAACAGTCTTTCTGCACCCCCGTCACCAACCTCTGCTCTCTGTAAGATCCTTCTGCATCCAGGTTTCCAAACTCTGCTCTCTATAACAGTCCTTCTAGTACCCAGTCTCAACCTCTGCTCTCTGTAACAGTTCTTCTCTACCGCAGTCTTTAACCTGTGCTCTCTCTAACTGTCGTTCTGTACCGCAGTCTCCAAACTCTGCTCTCTGCAACGGTCCTTCTGCACCCCATTCTCCAAACTTTGTTGTCTGCAAGAGTCCTTAAGCACCTCAGTATCCAACCTCTTCTCCATGCCACAATCCTTTTGCACCCCAGTCTTCAACATCTGCTCTCTGAAAAAGTCCTTCTGCACCCGAGTCTCCAACCTCTGCTCTCTGCAACAGTCCTTCTGCACCTCAGTCTGAAAACTCTGCTCTCTGCAATGATCCTTTTGCACTCCAGTCTCCAAACTCTGCACTCTGAAACAGTCCTTCTGTACTTCAATCTCCAACCTCTGCTCTCTGTAACAATCCTTCTGCACCTCAGTCTGAAAACGCTGTTCTCTGCAATGATCCTTCTGCACCCCAGTCTCCAAACTCTGCTCTCTGTAATACTCCTGTTGCACCTCAGTCTCGAAACTCTGCCCTCTGTAACAGTCCTTCTGCACCCCTTCTCCAAACTCTGTTCTCTGTAACTTCTTCTGCACACCAGTCTCAATACTCTGCTCTCTACAACGATCCTTCCCACCCCATTTTCTATCCTCTGCTCTCTGCAACAGTCCTTCTCCACACCAGTCTCCAACCTCTGCTCTCTGTAACAGTCCTCCAGTAGTGCAGTATCCAAAATCTCCTCTCTGTTACGGTTCTTCTGCACCCTATCTCCAATTTCTGTTCTCTGTAACAGTCCTTCTAAACCTCAGTGTCCAAACTCTGATCTCTGCAACAACACTTCTGCACCTCAGTCTGAAAACTCTGTTCTCTGCAACGATCTTTCTGCACCCCAGTGTCCAACCTCTGCTCTCTGTAACAGTCCTTCTGTACCTCAGTCCCCAACCTCTGCTCTCTGTTACAGTGCTACTGCACCTCAGTCTACAAACTCTGCTGTCTGCAACAGTCCTTCTACACACCAGTCTCCAAATTCTGCTTACTGTATCAGTCCTTCTGAACCCCAGTCTCCAACCTCTGCTAACTGAAACAGTCCTTCTGCACCTCAGCCTCCAAATTCTATTCTCTGCAAAAGTCCTTCTGCACCCAAGTCTCCAACACCTGCTCGCTTCAACGGTCCTTCTTTACCCCAGTTTCCAACCTCTGCTATCTGCAACAGTTATTCTGCATCCCAGTCTCCAACATCTGCTGTCTGGAACAGTCCTTCTGCACCAAATCTCCAACCTCTTCCTCTGTAACAGTCCTACTGTAACCCATTATCCAACCTCTGCTCTCTGCAAAAGTCCTTCTGCACCCCAGTCTCTAATATCTGATCTCTGCAACAGTCTTTCTGAAGCTCAGTCTGAAAACTCTGGTCTCTGCAACAATCTTTGTGCACCCCAGTCTCCAAAATCTGCTTTCTGTCATAGTCCTTCTTCACCTCAGTCTCCAAAATCGGCTCTCTGTAACAGTGCTTCTGCACCCCAGCCTCCAACCTGTGCTCTCTGTAAGATCCTTCTGCACCCCAGTTTCCGAATCTGCTCTTTGTAACATTCTTTCTGCTCCCCAGTCTCCAACCTCTGCTCTCTGTAACAGTCCTTCTGCTTTCCAGTCTATAACCTCTGCTCTCTGTAACAGTCCTTCTGCTCCCCAGTCTCCAAATCTGCTCTCTGTAACGTTTCTTCTGTACCGCAGTCCACAACCTCTGCTCTCTGTAAATTTTATTCTGCACCACAGTCTCCAACCTCTCCTTTCTGTATCATTCCTTCTGCACCACAGTTTCCAACCTCTGCTCTCTTCAACATTCCTTCTGCACCTCAGTCTCCAACCTCTGCTCTCTGCGAAAGTTCTTCTTCACCCCAGTCTTTAAACTCTGCTCTCTGCAACAGTTCTTCTGCACCCTAGACTCCAAGGTCTTCACTGTGAAATAGTCCTTACCCACACCAGTCTCCAACCTCTGCTCTCTTTAAAAGTCCTCCTGTAGTGCAGTCTCCAAAATCTGCTCTCTGTAACGGTTCTTCTGCACCAAGTCTCAAACCTCTGCTTTCTGTAACAGTCCTTCTAAACCCCAGTCTCCAAACTCTGCTATCTGTAACAGTCATTGTGCACCCCAGTCTCCAAATTCTTCTCTCTATAACAAAAATTCTGCACCCCAGTCTCAAAACTCTGCTCTCTGCAACGATTTTTGCACCCCATTCTCCAACTTCTGTTCTCTGCAAAAGTCCTTCGGCACCCCAGTCTCCAACATCTGCGCTCTGCAACAGTTCTTCTGAAACTTGGTCTGAAAACTCTGCTCTCTGCAAAAATCCTAGTGCACCCCAGTCTCCAAACTCTGCTTTCTGTAAGAGTCCTTCTGCACCTCAGTCTCCAAAATCGGCTCTCTGTAACAGTGCTTCTGCACCGCAGCCTCCAACCTCTGCTATCTGTAAGAGTCCTGCTGCTCCCAAGTCTCCAACCTCTGCTATTTGTAACAGTATTTCTGCTCCCCAGTCTCCAACCTCTGCTCTCTGTAAAGGTCCTTCTGCACCACAGTCCCCAACCTCTCCTTTCTGTATCATTCTTTCTGCACCACAGTTTCCAACCTCTGCTTTCTGCAACATTTTTTCTGCACCTCAGTCTCCAAACTCTGCTCTTTGTGACAGTTCTTCTGCACCCCAGTCTCCAACCTCAGCTCTCTGCAAAAGTTCTTCTGAACCCCAGTCACCAAAGTCTGCACTCTGAAACAGTCCATCTCCACACCAGTCTCCAAACTCTGTTGTCTGTCACAGTCCTCTTTTAGTGCAGATTTTAAAATCTGCTCTTTGTAAAGGTCCTTCTACACCTTATGTCCAGCCTCTGCTCTCTGCAGCAGTCTCTCTGCAACCCAGTCTCCAACCTCCGCTCTCTGGAACAATCCTTCTGCACCTCAGTATCCAACCTCTGCTCTCTGCAACGGTCCTTCTGCACCTCATTCTCCAAACTCTACTCACAGTAAAAGTACTTTTGCACCCCTGCTCCAAACTCTGCTCTCTGTAACAGGCCTTCTGCACCCAAGTCTCTGATTTCTGTCCCTTTAACAATCCTTCTGCACCCCAGTCTCCAACCTCTGCTCTCTACAATGATCCTTCTGCACCCCTGTCTCAAACCTCTGCTCTCTGCAACAGTCCTTCTGCACCCCAGTCATCAACATGTGCTCTCTGCAAATTCCTTCTGCACCTCAGTCTGAAAACGCTGTTCTCTGCAGCGATCCTTGTGCACCCTAGTCTCCAGCCTCTGCTCTCTGTAAAAGTCCTGCTGCACCTTGGTCTACAAAAACTACTCTCTGTTAGATCCT
>NW_027525799.1:0-15283 GCF_052094955.1 Ictidomys tridecemlineatus
CTACATCAAAAGCAAACAAACCATAGAGATAGAACTTGAAACTGCTTTATTGTGTCAAGTTTCAAAGAGCTAGCACAAACCGTGTTTGATTTAGAGTTCCAAATACATGTATCCCTATAGGAGAAAACAGAGTGAAACCTCATAATGAAACCCGTTACTGCCAACGAACGGTTTCACCTAGAAGAACGAAATTTGGCGAGCCAAGTGGGATTGGTGTACTGATCATGACCTGAAAGTTTCATCAAGATTGGGTGAAAAAGTGTGTGCTGAGATTTCAGGCAACTCGTAGTTTTTTGGAAGCTTGGCAGGCCCATTCCATGAAAGTGATTCTCGCCAGTCTCTGCTTAGGGCTACATCAACAGCAAACAAACCATAGAGATAGAACTTGAAACTGCTTTATGGTGTCAAGTTTCAAAGAGCTAGCACAAACCGTGTTTGATTTAGAGTTCCAAATACATGTATCCCTATAGGAGAAAACAGAGTGAAACCTCATAATGAAACCGGTTACTGCCAACGAACGGTTTCACCTAGAAGAACGAAATTTGGTGAGCCAAGTGGGATTGGTGTACTGATCATTACCTGAAAGTTTCATCAAGATTGGGTGAAAAAGTGTGTGCTGAGATTTCAGGCAACTCGTAGTTTTTTGGAAGCTTGGCAGGCCCTTTCCATGAAAGTGATTCTCGCCAGTCTCTGCTTAGGGTTACATCAACAGCAAACAAACCATAGAGATAGAACTTGATACTGCTTTATGGTGTCAAGTTTCAAAGAGCTAGCACAAACCGTGTTTGATTTAGAGTTCCAAATACATGTATCCCTATAGGAGAAAACAGAGTGAAACCTCAAAATGAAACCGGTTACTGCCAATGAACGGTTTCACCTAGAAGAACAAAATTTGGCGAGCCAAGTGGGATTGCTGTACTGATCATTACATGAAAGTTTCATCAAGATTGGGTGAAAAAGTGTGTGCTGAGATTTCAGGCAACTCGTAGTTTTTTGGAAGCTTGGCAGGCCCTTTCCATGAAAGTGATTCTCGCCAGTCTCTGCTTAGGGCTACATCAACAGCAAACAAACCATAGAGATAGAACTTGAAACTGCTTTATGGTGTCAAGTTTCAAAGAGCTAGCACAAACCGTGTTTGATTTAGAGTTCCAAATACATGTATCCCTATAGGAGAAAACAGAGTGAAACCTCCAAATGAAAACGGTTACTGCCAACGCACGGTTTCACCTAGAAGAACAAAATTTGGCGAGCCAAGTGGGATTGTTGTACTGATCATTACCTGAAAGTTTCATCAAGATTGGGTGAAAAAGTGTGTGCTGAGATTTCAGGCAACTCGTAGTTTTTTGGAAGCTTGGCAGGCCCTTTCCATGAAAGTGATTCTCTCCAGTCTCTGCTTAGGGCTACATCAACAGCAAACAAACCATAGAGATAGAACTTGAAACTGCTTTATGGTGTCAAGTTTCAAAGAGCTAGCACAAACCGTGTTTGATTTAGAGTTCCAAATACATGTATCCCTATAGGAGAAAACAGAGTGAAACCTCCAAATGAAACCGGTTACTGCCAACGAACGGTTTCACCTAGAAGAAGGAAATTTGGCGAGCCAAGTGGGATTGGTGTACTGATCATTACCTGAAAGTTTCATCAAGATTGGGTGAAAAAGTGTGTGCTGAGATTTCAGGCAACTTGTAGTTTTTTGGAAGCTTGGCAGGCCCTTTCCATGAAAGTGATTCTCGCCAGTCTCTGCTTAGGGATACATCAACAGCAAACAAACCATAGAGATAGAACTTGAAACTGCTTCATGGTGTCAAGTTTCAAAGAGCTAGCACAAACCGTGTTTGATTTAGAGTTCCAAATACATGTATCCCTATAGGAGAAAACAGAGTGAAACCTCAAAATGAAACCGGTTACTGCCAACGAACGGTGTCACCTAGAAGAAGGAAATTTGGCAAGCAAAGTGGGATTGGTGTACTGATCATTACCTGAAAGTTTCATCAAGATTGGGTGAAAAAGTGTGTGCTGAGATTTCAGGCACCTCGTAGTTTTTTGGAAGCTTGGCAGGCCCTTTCCATGAAAGTGATTCTCGCCAGTCTCTGCTTAGGGCTACATCAACAGCAAACAAACCATAGAGATAGAACTTGAAACTGCTTTATGGTGTCAAGTTTCAAAGAGCTAGCACAAACCGTGTTTGATTTAGAGTTCCAAATACATGTATCCCTATAGGAGAAAACAGAGTGAAACCTCCAAATGAAACCGGTTACTGCCAATGAACGGTTTCACCTAGAAGAAGGAAAGTTTGCGAGCCAAGTGGGATTGGTGTACTGATCATTACCTGAAAGTTTCATCAAGATTGGCTGAAAAAGTGTGTGCTGAGATTTCAGGCAACTCGTAGTTTTTTGGAAGCTTGGCAGGCCCTTTCCATGAAAGTGATTCTCGCCAGTCTCTGCTAAGGCTACATCAAAAGCAAACAAACCATAGAGATAGAACTTGAAACTGCTTTATTGTGTCAAGTTTCAAAGAGCTAGCACAAACCGTGTTTGATTTAGAGTTCCAAATACATGTATCCCTATAGGAGAAAACAGAGTGAAACCTCATAATGAAACCGGTTACTGCCAACGAACGGTTTCACCTAGAAGAACGAAATTTGGTGAGCCAAGTGGGATTGGTGTACTGATCATTACCTGAAAGTTTCATCAAGATTGGGTGAAAAAGTGTGTGCTGAGATTTCAGGCAACTCGTAGTTTTTTGGAAGCTTGGCAGGCCCTTTCCATGAAAGTGATTCTCTCCAGTCTCTGCTTAGGGCTACATCAACAGCAAACAAACCATAGAGATAGAACTTGAAACTGCTTTATGGTGTCAAGTTTCAAAGAGCTAGCCCAAACCGTGTTTGATTTAGAGTTCCAAATACATGTATCCCTATAGGAGAAAACAGAGTGAAACCTCCAAATGAAACCGGTTACTGCCAACGAACGGTTTCACCTAGAAGAAGGAAAGTTTGCGAGCCAAGTGGGATTGGTGTACTGATCATTACCTGAAAGTTTCATCAAGATTGGCTGAAAAAGTGTGTGCTGAGATTTCAGGCAAATCGTAGTTTTTTGGAAGCTTGGCAGGCCCTTTCCATGAAAGTGATTCTCGCCAGTCTCTGCTAAGGCTACATCAAAAGCAAACAAACCATAGAGATAGAACTTGAAACTGCTTTATTGTGTCAAGTTTCAAAGAGCTAGCACAAACCGTGTTTGATTTAGAGTTCCAAATACATGTATCCCTATAGGAGAAAACAGAGTGAAACCTCATAATGAAACCGGTTACTGCCAACGAACGGTTCCACCTAGAAGAACGAAATTTGGCGAGCCAAGTGGGATTGGTGTACTGATCATGACCTGAAAGTTTCATCAAGATTGGGTGAAAAAGTGTGTGCTGAGATTTCAGGCAACTCGTAGTTTTTTGGAAGCTTGGCAGGCCCATTCCATGAAAGTGATTCTCGCCAGTCTCTGCTTAGGGCTACATCAACAGCAAACAAACCATAGAGATAGAACTTGAAACTGCTTTATGGTGTCAAGTTTCAAAGAGCTAGCACAAACCGTGTTTGATTTAGAGTTCCAAATACATGTATCCCTATAGGAGAAAACAGAGTGAAACCTCATAATGAAACCGGTTACTGCCAACGAACGGTTTCACCTAGAAGAACGAAATTTGGTGAGCCAAGTGGGATTGGTGTACTGATCATTACCTGAAAGTTTCATCAAGATTGGGTGAAAAAGTGTGTGCTGAGATTTCAGGCAACTCGTAGTTTTTTGGAAGCTTGGCAGGCCCTTTCCATGAAAGTGATTCTCGCCAGTCTCTGCTTAGGGCTACATCAACAGCAAACAAACCATAGAGATAGAACTTGATACTGCTTTATGGTGTCAAGTTTCAAAGAGCTAGCACAAACCGTGTTTGATTTAGAGTTCCAAATACATATATCCCTATAGGAGAAAACAGAGTGAAACCTCAAAATGAAACCGGTTACTGCCAACGAACGGTTTCACCTAGAAGAACAAAATTTGGCGAGCCAAGTGGGATTGCTGTACTGATCATTACATGAAAGTTTCATCAAGATTGGGTGAAAAAGTGTGTGCTGAGATTTCAGGCAACTCGTAGTTTTTTGGAAGCTTGGCAGGCCCTTTCCATGAAAGTGATTCTCGCCAGTCTCTGCTTAGGGCTACATCAACAGCAAACAAACCATAGAGATAGAACTTGAAACTGCTTTATTGTGTCAAGTTTCAAAGAGCTAGCACAAACCGTGTTTGATTTAGAGTTCCAAATACATGTATCCCTATAGGAGAAAACAGAGTGAAACCTCCAAATGAAAACGGTTACTGCCAACGAACGGTTTCACCTAGAAGAACAAAATTTGGCGAGCCAAGTGGGATTGTTGTACTGATCATTACCTGAAAGTTTCATCAAGATTGGGTGAAAAAGTGTGTGCTGAGATTTCAGGCAACTCGTAGTTTTTTGGAAGCTTGGCAGGCCCTTTCCATGAAAGTGATTCTCGCCAGTCTCTGCTTAGGGCTACATCAACAGCAAACAAACCATAGAGATAGAACTTGAAACTGCTTTATGGTGTCAAGTTTCAAAGAGCTAGCACAAACCGTGTTTGATTTAGAGTTCCAAATACATGTATCCCTATAGGAGAAAACAGAGTGAAACCTCCAAATGAAACCGGTTACTGCCAACGAACGGTTTCACCTAGAAGAACGAAATTTGGCGAGCCAAGTGGGATTGGCGTACTGATCATTACCTGAAAGTTTCATCAAGATTGGGTGAAAAAGTGTGTGCTGAGATTTCAGGCAACTCGTAGTTTTTTGGAAGCTTGGCAGGCCCTTTCCATGAAAGTGATTCTCGCCAGTCTCTGCTTAGGGATACATCAACAGCAAACAAACCATAGAGATAGAACTTGAAACTGCTTTATGGTGTCAAGTTTCAAAGAGCTAGCACAAACCGTGTTTGATTTAGAGTTCCAAATACATGTATCCCTATAGGAGAAAACAGAGTGAAACCTCAAAATGAAACCGGTTACTGCCAACGAACGGTTTCACCTAGAAGAAGGAAATTTGGCAAGCAAAGTCTGATTGGTGTACTGATCATTACCTGAAAGTTTCATCAAGATTGGGTGAAAAAGTGTGTGCTGAGATTTCAGGCAACTCGTAGTTTTTTGGAAGCTTGGCAGGCCATTTCCATGAAAGTGATTCTCGCCAGTCTCTGCTTAGGGCTACATGAACAGCAAACAAACCATAGAGATAGAACTTGAAACTGCTTTATTGTGTCAAGTTTCAAAGAACTAGCACAACCGTGTTTGATTTAGAGTTCCAAATACATGTATCCCTATAGGAGAAAAGAGTGAAACCTCAAAATGAAACCGGTTACTGCCAACGAACGGTTTCACCTAGAAGAACGACATTTGGCGAGCCAAGTGGGATTGGTGTACTGATCATTACCTGAAAGTTTCATCAAGATTGGGTGAAAAAGTGTGTGCTGAGATTTCAGGCAACTCGTAGTTTTTTGGAAGCTTGGCAGGCCCTTTCAATGAAAGTGATTCTCGCCAGTCTCTGCTTAGGGCTACATCAACAGCAAACAAACCATAGAGATAGAACTTGAAACTGCTTTATTGTGTCAAGTTTCAAAGAGCTAGCACAAACCGTGTTTGATTTAGAGTTCCAAATACATGTATCCCTATAGGAGAAAAAAGAGTGAAACCTCAAAATGAAACCGGTTACTGCCAACGAACGGTTTCACCTAGAAGAACGACATTTGGCGAGCCAAGTGGGATTGGTGTACTGATCATTACCTGAAAGTTTCATCAAGGTTGGGTGAAAAAGTGTGTGCTTAGATTTCAGGCAACTCGTAGTTTTTTGGAAGCTTGGCAGGGCCTTTACATGAAAGTGATTCTCGCCAGTCTCTGCTTAGGGCTACATCAACAGCAAACAAACCATAGAGATAGAACTTGAAACTGCTTTATTGTGTCAAGTTTCAAAGAGCTAGCACAAACCGTGTTTGATTTAGAGTTCCAAATACATGTATCCCTATAGGAGAAAACAGAGTGAAACCTCATAATGAAACCGGTTACTGCCAACGAACGGTTTCACCTAGAAGAACGAAATTTGGCGAGCCAAGTGGGATTGGTGTACTGATCATGACCTGAAAGTTTCATCAAGATTGGGTGAAAAAGTGTGTGCTGAGATTTCAGGCAACTCGTAGTTTTTTGGAAGCTTGGCAGGCCCATTCCATGAAAGTGATTCTCGCCAGTCTCTGCTTAGGGCTACATCAACAGCAAACAAACCATAGAGATAGAACTTGAAACTGCTTTATGGTGTCAAGTTTCAAAGAGCTAGCACAAACCGTGTTTGATTTAGAGTTCCAAATACATGTATCCCTATAGGAGAAAACAGAGTGAAACCTCATAATGAAACCGGTTACTGCCAAATAACGGTTTCACCTAGAAGAACGAAATTTGGCGAGCCAAGTGGGATTGGTGTACTGATCATTACCTGAAAGTTTCATCAAGATTGGGTGAAAAAGTGTGTGCTGAGATTTCAGGCAACTCGTAGTTTTTTGGAAGCTTGGCAGGCCCTTTTCCATGAAAGTGATTATCGCCAGTCTCTGCTTAGGGCTACATCAACAGCAAACAAACCATAGAGATAGAACTTGATACTGCTTTATGGTGTCAAGTTTCAAAGAGCTAGCACAAACCGTGTTTGATTTAGAGTTCCAAATACATGTATCCCTATAGGAGAAAACAGAGTGAAACCTCAAAATGAAACCGGTTACTGCCAACGAACGGTTTCACCTAGAAGAACAAAATTTGGCGAGCCAAGTGGGATTGGTGTACTGATCATTACATGAAAGTTTCATCAAGATTGGGTGAAAAAGTGTGTGCTGAGATTTCAGGCAACTCGTAGTTTTTTGGAAGCTTGGCAGGCCCTTTCCATGAAAGTGATTCTCGCCAGTCTCTGCTTAGGGCTACATCAACAGCAAACAAACCATAGAGATAGAACTTGAAACTGCTTTATTGTGTCAAGTTTCAAAGAGCTAGCACAAACCGTGTTTGATTTAGAGTTCCAAATACATGTATCCCTATAGGAGAAAACAGAGTGAAACCTCCAAATGAAAACGGTTACTGCCAACGAACGGTTTCACCTAGAAGAACAAAATTTGGCGAGCCAAGTGGGATTGTTGTACTGATCATTACCTGAAAGTTTCATCAAGATTGGGTGAAAAAGTGTGTGCTGAGATTTCAGGCAACTCGTAGTTTTTTGGAAGCTTGGCAGGCCCTTTCCATGAAAGTGATTCTCTCCAGTCTCTGCTTAGGGCTACATCAACAGCAAACAAACCATAGAGATAGAACTTGAAACTGCTTTATGGTGTCAAGTTTCAAAGAGCTAGCACAAACCGTGTTTGATTTAGAGTTCCAAATACATGTATCCCTATAGGAGAAAACAGAGTGAAACCTCAAATGAAACCGGTTACTGCCAACGAACGGTTTCACCTAGAAGAAGGAAATTTGGCAAGCAAAGTGGGATTGGCGTACTGATCATTACCTGAAAGTTTCATCAAGATTGGGTGAAAAAGTGTGTGCTGAGATTTCAGGCAACTCGTAGTTTTTTGGAAGCTTGGCAGGCCCTTTCCATGAAAGTGATTCTCGCCAGTCTCTGCTTAGGGCTACATCAACAGCAAACAAACCATAGAGATAGAACTTGAAACTGCTTTATGGTGTCAAGTTTCAAAGAGCTAGCACAAACCGTGTTTGATTTAGAGTTCCAAATACATGTATCCCTATAGGAGAAAACAGAGTGAAACCTCCAAATGAAACCGGTTACTGCCAACGAACGGTTTCACCTAGAAGAAGGAAATTTGGCAAGCAAAGTGGGATTGGTGTACTGATCATTACCTGAAAGTTTCATCAAGATTGGGTGAAAAAGTGTGTGCTGAGATTTCAGGCAACTCGTAGTTTTTTGGAAGCTTGGCAGGCCCTTTCCATGAAAGTGATTCTCGCCAGTCTCTGCTTAGGGCTACATCAACAGCAAACAAACCATAGAGATAGAACTTGAAACTGCTTTATGGTGTCAAGTTTCAAAGAGCTAGCACAAACCGTGTTTGATTTAGAGTTCCAAATACATGTATCCCTATAGGAGAAAACAGAGTGAAACCTCAAAATGAAACCGGTTACTGACAACGAACGGTTTCACCTAGAAGAACGAAATTTGGCGAGCCAAGTGGGATTGGTGTACTGATCATTACCTGAAAGTTTCATCAAGATTGGGTGAAAAAGTGTGTGCTGAGATTTCAGGCAACTCGTAGTTTTTTGGAAGCTTGGCAGGCCCTTTCCATGAAAGTGATTCTCGCCAGTCTCTGCTTAGGGCTACATCAACAGCAAACAAACCATCGAGATAGAACTTGAAACTGCTTTATTCTGTCAAGTTTCAAAGAGCTAGCACAAACCGAGTTTGATTTAGAATTCCAAATACATGTATCCCTATAGGAGAAAACAGAGTGAAACCTCAAAATGAAACCGGTTACTGCCAAAGAACGGTTTAACCTAGAAGAACGAAATTTGGCGAGCCAAGTGGGATTGGTGTACTGATCATTACCTGAAAGTTTATTCAAGATTCGGTGAAAAAGTGTGTGCTGAGATTTCAGGCAACTCGTAGTTTTTTGGAAGCTTGGCAGGCCCTTTCAATGAAAGTGATTCTCGCCAGTCTCTGCTTAGGGCTACATCAACAGCAAACAAACCATAGAGATAGAACTTGAAACTGCTTTATTGTGTCAAGTTTCAAAGAGCTAGCACAATCCTTGTTTGATTTAGAGTTCCAAATACATGTATCCCTATAGGAGGAAAGAGAGTGAAACCTCAAAATGAAACCGGTTACTGCCAACGAACGGTTTCACCTAGAAGAACGAAATTTGGCGAGCCAAGTGGGATTGGTGTACTGATCATTACCTGAAAGTTTCATCAAGATTGGGTGAAAAAGTGTGTGCTGAGATTTCAGGCAACTCGTAGTTTTTTGGAAGCTTGGCAGGCCCTTTCCATGAAAGTGATTCTCGCCAGTCTCTGCTTAAAGCTACATCAACCTCAAACAAACCATAGAGATAGAACTTGAAACTGCTTTATTGTGTCAAGTTTCAAAGTGCTAGCACAAACCGTGTTTGATTTAGAGTTCCAAATACATGTATCTGTATAGGAGAAAACAGAGTGAAACCTCAAAATGAAACCGATTACTGCCAACGAATTGTTTAACCTAGAAGAACGACATTTGGCGAGCCAAGTGGGATTAAAGTACTGATCATTACCTGAAAGTTTCATCAAGATTGGGTGAAAAAGTGTGTGCTGAGATTTCAGGCAACTCATAGTTTTTTGGAAGCTTGGCAGGCCCTTTCCATGAAAGTGATTCTCGCCAGTCTCTGCTTAGGGCTACATCAACAGCAAACAAACCATAGAGATAGAACTTGAAACTGCTTTATTGTGTCAAGTTTCAAAGAGCTAGCACAAACCGTGTTTGATTTAGAGTTCCAAATGCATGTATCCCTATAGGAGAAAACAGAGTGAAACCTCAAAATGAAAACCGGTTACTGCCAACGAACGGTTTCACCTAGAAGAACGAAATTTGGCGAGCCAAGTGGGATTGGTGTTCTGATTATTACCTGAAAGTTTCATCAAGATTGGGTGAAAAAGTGTGTGCTGAGATTTCAGGCAACTCGTAGTTTTTTGGAAGCTTGGCAGGCCCTTTCCATGAAAGTGATTCTCGCCAGTCTCTGCTTAGGGCTACATCAACAGCAAACAAACCATAGAGATAGAACTTGAAACTGCTTTATTGTGTCAAGTTTCAAAGAGCTAGCACAAACCGTGTTTGACTTAGAGTTCCAAATACATGTATCCCTATAGGAGAAAACAGAGTGAATCCTCAAAATGAAACGGGTTACTGCCAACGAATGGTTTAACCTAGAAGAACGAAATTTGGCGAGCCAAGTGGGATTGGTGTACTGATCATTACCTGAAAGTTTCATCAAGATTGAGTGAAAAAGTGTGTGCTGAGATTTCAGGCAACTCATAGTTTTTTGGAAGCTTGGCAGGCCCTTTCCATGAAAGTGATTCTCGCCAGTCTCTGCTTAGGGCTACATCAACAGCAAAGAAACCATAGAGATAGAACTTGAAACTGCTTTATGGTGTCAAGTTTCAAAGAGCTAGCACAAACCGTGTTTGATTTAGAGTTCCAAATACATGTATCCCTATAGGAGAAAACAGAGTGAAACCTCAAAATGAAACCGGTTACTGCCAACGAACGGTTTCACCTAGAAGAACGACATTTGGCGAGCCAAGTGGGATTGGTGTACTGATCATTACCTGAAAGTTTCATCAAGATTGGGTGAAAAAGTGTGTGCTGAGATTTCAGGCAACTCGTAGTTTTTTGGAAGCTTGGCAGGCCCTTTCATGAAAGTGATTCTCGCCAGTCTCTGCTTAGGGCTACATCAACAGCAAACAAACCATAGAGATAGAACTTGAAACTGCTTTATGGTGTCAAGTTTCAAAGAGCTAGCACAAACCGTGTTTGATTTAGAGTTCCAAATACATGTATCCCTATAGGAGAAAACAGAGTGAAACCTCCAAATGAAACCGGTTACTGCCAACGAACGGTTTCACCTAGAAGAAGGAAATTTGGCGAGCCAAATGTGATTGGTGTTCTGATCATTACCTGAAAGTTTCATAAAGATTGGGGGAAAAAGTGTGTGCTGAGATTTCAGGCAACTCGTAGTTTTTTGGAAGCTTGGCAGGCCCTTTCCATGAAAGTGATTCTCGCCAGTCTCTGCTTAGGGCTACATCAACAGCAAACAAACCATAGAGATAGAACTTGAAACTGCTTTATGGTGTCAAGTTTCAAAGAGCTAGCACAAACCGTGTTTGATTTAGAGTTCCAAATACATGTATCCCTATAGGAGAAAACAGAGTGAAACCTCCAAATGAAACCGGTTACTGCCAACGAACGGTTTAACCTAGAAGAACGAAATTTGGCGAGCCAAATGTGATTGGTGTTCTGATCATTACCTGAAAGTTTCATCAAGATTGGGTGAAAAAGTGTGTGCTGAGATTTCAGGCAACTCGTAGTTTTTTGGAAGCTTGGCAGGCCCTTTCCATGAAAGTGATTCTCGCCAGTCTCTGCTTAGGGCTACATCAACAGCAAACAAACCATAGAGATAGAACTTAAAACTGCTTTATTGTGTCAAGTTTCAAAGAGCTAGCACAAACCGTGTTTGATTTAGAGTTCCAAATACATGTATCCCTATAGGAGAAAACAGAGTGAAACCTCAAAATGAAACCGGTTACTGCCAACGAACGGTTTCACCTAGAAGAACGAAATTTGGCGAGCCAAGTGGGATTGGTGTACTGATCATTTCCTGAAAGTTTCATAAAGATTGGGGGAAAAAGTGTGTGCTGAGATTTCAGGCAACTCGTAGTTTTTTGGAAGCTTGGCAGGCCCTTTCCATGAAAGTGATTCTCGCCAGTCTCTGCTTAGGGCTACATCAACAGCAAACAAACCATAGAGATAGAACTTGAAACTGCTTTATTGTGTCAAGTTTTAAAGAGCTAGCACAAACCGTGTTTTATTTAGAGTTCAAATACATGTATCCCTATAGGAGAAAACAGAGTGAAACCTCAAAATGAAACCGGTTACTGCCAACGAACGGTTTCACCTAGAAGAACGACATTTGGCGAGCCAAGTGGGATTGGTGTACTGATCATTACCTGAAAGTTTCATCAAGATTGGGTGAAAAAGTGTGTGCTGAGATTTCAGGCAACTCGTAGTTTTTGGAAGCTTGGCAGGTTCTTTCCATGAAAGTGATTCTCGCCAGTCTCTGCTTAGGCTACAACAACAGCAAACAAACCATAGAGATAGAACTTGAAACTGCTTTATTGTGTCAAGTTTCAAAGAGCTAGCACAAACCGTGTTTGATTTAGAGTTCCAAATACATGTATCCCTATAGGAGAAAACAGAGTGAAACCTCAAAATGAAACGGGTTACTGCCAACGAATGGTTTAACCTAGAAAAACGAAATTTGGCGAGCCAAGTGGGATTGGTGTACTGATCATTACCTGAAAGTTTCATCAAGATTGAGTGAAAAAGTGTGTGCCTAGATTTCAGGCAACTCGTAGTTTTTTGGAAGCTTGGCAGGCCCTTTCCATGAAAGTGATTCTCGCCAGTCTCTGCTTAGGGCTGCTACATCAACAGCAAACAAACCATAGAGATAGAACTTGAAACTGCTTTATTGTGTCAAGTTTCAAAGAGCTAGCACAAACCGTGTTTGATTTAGAGTTCCAAATACATGTATCCCTATAGGAGAAAACAGAGTGAAACCTCAAAATGAAACGGGTTACTGCCAATGAATGGTTTCACACAGAAGAACGAAATTTGGCGAGCCAAGTGGGATTGGTGTACTGATCATTACCTGAAAGTTTCATCAAGATTGAGTGAAAAAGTGTGTGCTGAGATTTCAGGCAACTCGTAGTTTTTTGGAAGCTTGGCAGGCCCTTTCCATGAAAGTGATTCTCGCCAGTCTCTGCTTAGGGCTACATCAACAGCAAACAAACCATAGAGATAGAACTTGAAACTGCTTTATGGTGTCAAGTTTCAAAGAGCTAGCACAAACCGTGTTTGATTTAGAGTTCCAAATACATGTATCCCTATAGGAGAAAACAGAGTGAAACCTCAAAATGAAACCGGTTACTGACAACGAACGGTTTCACCTAGAAGAAGGAAATTTGGCGAGCCAAATGTGATTGGTGTTCTGATCATTACCTGAAAGTTTCATAAAGATTGGGGGAAAAAGTGTGTGCTGAGATTTCAGGCAACTCGTAGTTTTTTGGAAGCTTGGCAGGCCCTTTCCATGAAAGTGATTCTCGCCAGTCTCTGCTTAGGGCTACATCAACAGCAAACAAACCATAGAGATAGAACTTGAAACTGCTTTATGGTGTCAAGTTTCAAAGAGCTAGCACAAACCGTGTTTGATTTAGAGTTCCAAATACATGTATCCCTATAGGAGAAAACAGAGTGAAACCTCAAAATGAAACCGGTTACTGCCAACGAACGGTTTCACCTAGAAGAACGAAATTTGGCGAGCCAAGTGGGATTGGTGTACTGATCATTTCCTGAAAGTTTCATAAAGATTGGGGGAAAAAGTGTGTGCTGAGATTTCAGGCAACTCGTAGTTTTTTGGAAGCTTGGCAGGCCCTTTCCATGAAAGTGATTCTCGCCAGTCTCTGCTTAGGGCTACATCAACAGCAAACAAACCATAGAGATAGAACTTGAAACTGCTTTATTGTGTCAAGTTTTAAAGAGCTAGCACAAACCGTGTTTTATTTAGAGTTCCAAATACATGTATCCCTATAGGAGAAAACAGAGTGAAACCTCAAAATGAAACCGGTTACTGCCAACGAACGGTTTCACCTAGAAGAACGACATTTGGCGAGCCAAGTGGGATTGGTGTACTGATCATTACCTGAAAGTTTCATCAAGATTGGGTGAAAAAGTGTGTGCTGAGATTTCAGGCAACTCGTAGTTTTTTGGAAGCTTGGCAGGTTCTTTCCATGAAAGTGATTCTCGCCAGTCTCTGCTTAGGGCTACAACAACAGCAAACAAACCATAGAGATAGAACTTGAAACTGCTTTATTGTGTCAAGTTTCAAAGAGCTAGCACAAACCGTGTTTGATTTAGAGTTCCAAATACATGTATCCCTATAGGAGAAAACAGAGTGAAACCTCAAAATGAAACGGGTTACTGCCAACGAATGGTTTAACCTAGAAAAACGAAATTTGGCGAGCCAAGTGGGATTGGTGTACTGATCATTACCTGAAAGTTTCATCAAGATTGAGTGAAAAAGTGTGTGCCTAGATTTCAGGCAACTCGTAGTTTTTTGGAAGCTTGGCAGGCCCTTTCCATGAAAGTGATTCTCGCCAGTCTCTGCTTAGGGCTACATCAACAGCAAACAAACCATAGAGATAGAACTTGAAACTGCTTTATTGTGTCAAGTTTCAAAGAGCTAGCACAAACCGTGTTTGATTTAGAGTTCCAAATACATGTATCCCTATAGGAGAAAACAGAGTGAAACCTCAAAATGAAACGGGTTACTGCCAATGAATGGTTTCACACAGAAGAACGAAATTTGGCGAGCCAAGTGGGATTGGTGTACTGATCATTACCTGAAAGTTTCATCAAGATTGAGTGAAAAAGTGTGTGCTGAGATTTCAGGCAACTCGTAGTTTTTTGGAAGCTTGGCAGGCCCTTTCCATGAAAGTGATTCTCGCCAGTCTCTGCTTAGGGCTACATCAACAGCAAACAAACCATAGAGATAGAACTTGAAACTGCTTTATGGTGTCAAGTTTCAAAGAGCTAGCACAAACCGTGTTTGATTTAGAGTTCCAAATACATGTATCCCTATAGGAGAAAACAGAGTGAAACCTCAAAATGAAACCGGTTACTGACAACGAACGGTTTCACCTAGAAAAACGAAATTTGGCGAGCCAAGTGGGATTGGTGTACTGATCATTTTCTGAAAGTTTCATCAAGATTGGGTGAAAAAGTGTGTGCTGAGATTTCAGGCAACTCGTAGTTTTTTGGAAGCTTGGCAGGCCCTTTCCATGAAAGTGATTCTCGCCAGTCTCTGCTTAGGGCTACATCAACAGCAAACAAACCATAGAGATAGAACTTGAAACTGCTTTATGGTGTCAAGATTCAAAGAGCTAGCACAAACCGTGTTTGATTTAGAGTTCCAAATACATGTATCCCTATAGGAGAAAACAGAGTGAAACCTCAAAATGAAACCGGTTACTGACAACGAACGGTTTCACCTAGAAAAACGAAATTTGGCGAGCCAAGTGGGATTGGTGTACTGATCATTTTCTGAAAGTTTCATCAAGATTGGGGAAAAAGTGTGTGCTGAGATTTCAGGCAACTCGTAGTTTTTTGGAAGCTTGGCAGGCCCTTTCCATGAAAGTGATTCTCGCCAGTCTCTGCTTAGGGCTACATCAACAGCAAACAAACCATAGAGATAGAACTTGAAACTGCTTTATTGTGTCAAGTTTTAAAGAGCTAGCACAAACCGTGTTTTATTTAGAGTTCCAAATACATGTATCCCTGTAGGAGAAAACAGAGTGAAACCTCAAAATGAAACCGGTTACTGCCAACGAACGGTTTCACCTAGAAGAACGACATTTGGCGAGCCAAGTGGGATTGGTGTACTGATCATTACCTGAAAGTTT
>NW_027525800.1:0-15275 GCF_052094955.1 Ictidomys tridecemlineatus
TTACCTGAAAATTTCATCAAGATTGGGTGAAAAAGTGTGTGCTGAGATTTCAGGCAACTCGTAGTTTTTTGGAAGCTTGGCAGGCCCTTTCCCTGAAAGTGATTCTCGCCAGTCTCTGCTTAGGGCTACATCAACAGCAAACAAACCATAGAGATAGAACTTGAAACTGCTTTATGGTGTCAAGTTTCAAAGAGCTAGCACAAACCGTGTTTGATTTAGAGTTCCAAATACATGTATCCCTATAGGAGAAAACAGAGTGAAACCTGAAAATGAAACCGGTTACTGCCAACGAACGGTTTCACCTAGAAGAACGAAATTTGGCGAGCCAGGTGGGATTGGTGTACTGACCATTACCTGAAAGTTTCATCAAGATTGGCTGAAAAAGTGTGTGCTGAGATTTCAGGCAACTCGTAGTTTTTTGGAAGCTTCGCAGGCCCTTTCTATGAAAGTGATTCTCGCCAGTCTCTGCTTAGGGGTACATCAACAGCAAACAAACCATAGAGATAGAACTTGAAACTGCTTTATGGTGTCAAGTTTCAAAGAGCTAGCACAAACCGTGTTTGATTTAGAGTTCCAAATACATGTATCCCTATAGGAGAAAACAGAGTGAAACCTCAAAATGAAACCGGTTACTGCCAACGAACGGTTTCACCTAGAAGAACGAAATTTGGCGAGCCAAGTGGGATTGGTGTACTGACCATTACCTGAAAATTTTATCAAGATTGGGTGAAAAAGTGTGTGCTGAGATTTCAGGCAACTCGTAGTTTTTTGGAAGCTTGGCAGGCCCTTTCCATGAAAGTGATTCTCGCCAGTCTCTGCTTAGGGGTACATCAATAGCCAACAAACCATAGAGATAGAACTTGAAACTGCTTTATGGTGTCAAGTTTCAAATAGCTAGCACAAACCGTGTTTGATTTAGAGTTCCAAATACATGTATCCCTATAGGAGAAAACAGAGTGAAACCTCAAAATGAAACCGGTTACTGCCAACGAACGGTTTCACCTAGAAGAACGAAATTTGGTGAGCCAAGTGGGATTGGTGTACTGACCATTACCTGAAAGTTTCATCAAGATTGGGTGAAAAAGTGTGTGCTGAGATTTCGGGCAACTCCGTAGTTTTTTGGAAGCTTGGCAGGCCCTTTCCATGAAAGTGATTCTCGCCAGTCTCTGCTTAGGGGTACATCAACAGCAAACAAACCATAGAGATAGAACTTGAAACTGCTTTATGGTGTCAAGTTTCAAAGAGCTAGCACAAACCGTGTTTGATTTAGAGTTCCAAATACATGTATCCCTATAGGAGAAAACAGAGTGAAACCTCAAAATGAAACCGGTTACTGCCAACGAACGGTTTCACCTAGAAGAACGAAATTTGGCGAGCCAAGTGGGACTGGTGTACTGACCATTACCTGAAAGTTTCATCAAGATTGGGTGAAAAAGTGTGTGCTGAGATTTCAGGCAACTCGTAGTTTTTTGGAAGCTTGGCAGGCTCTTTCCATGAAAGTGTTTCTCGCCAGTCTCTGCTTAGGGGTACATCAACAGCAAACAAACCATAAAGATAGAACTTAAAACTGCTTTATGGTGTCAAGTTTCAAAGAGCTAGCACAAACCGTGTTTGATTTAGAGTTCCAAATACATGTATCCCTATAGGAGAAAACAGAGTGAAACCTCAAAATGAAACCGGTTACTGCCAACGAACGGTTTCACCTAGAAGAACGAAATTTGGTGAGCCAAGTGGGATTGGTGTACTGACCATTACCTGAAAGTTTCATCAAGATTGGGTGAAAAAGTGTGTGCTGAGATTTCAGGCAACTCGTAGTTTTTTGGAAGCTTGGCAGGCCCTTTCCATGAAAGTGATTCTCGCCAGTCTCTGCTTAGGGCTACATCAACAGCAAACAAACCATAAAGATAGAACTTGAAACTGCTTTATGGTGTCAAGTTTCAAAGAGCTAGCACAAACCGTGTTTGATTTAGAGTTCCAAATACATGTATCCCTATAGGAGAAAACAGAGTGAAACCTCAAAATGAAACTGGTTACTGCCAACGAACGGTTTCACCTAGAAGAACGAAATTTGGCGAGCCAAGTGGGATTCGTGTACTGACCATTACCTGAAAGTTTCATCAAGATTGGGTGAAAAAGTGTGTGCTGAGATTTCAGGCAACTCGTAGTTTTTTGGAAGCTTGGCAGGCCCTTTCCATGAAAGTGATTCTCGCCAGTCTCTGCTTAGGGCTACATCAACAGCAAACAAACCATAGAGATAGAACTTGAAACTGCTTTATGGTGTCAAGTTTCAAAGAGCTAGCACAAACCGTGTTTGATTTAGAGTTCCAAATACATGTATCCCTATAGGAGAAAACAGAGTGAAACCTCAAAATGAAACCGGTTACTGCCAACGAACGGTTTCACCTAGAAGAACGAAATTTGGCGAGCCAAGTGGGATTGGTGTACTGACCATTACCTGAAACTTTCATCAAGATTGGGTGAAAAAGTGTGTGCTGAGATTTCAGGCAACTCGTAGTTTTTTGGAAGCTTGGCAGGCCCTTTCCATGAAAGTGATTCTCGCCAGTCTCTGCTTAGTGCTACATCAACAGCAAACAAACCATAGAGATAGAACTTGAAACTGCTTTATGGTGTCAAGTTTCAAAGAGCTAGCACAAACCGTGTTTGGTTTAGAGTTCCAAATACATGTATCCCTATAGGAGAAAACAGAGTGAAACCTCAAAATGAAACCGGTACTGCCAACAAACGGTTTCACCTAGAAGAACAAAATTTGGCGAGCCAAGTGGGATTGGTGTACTGATCATTACCTGAAAGTTTCATCAAGATTGGGTGGAAAAGTGTGTGCTGAGATTTCAGGCAACTCGTAGTTTTTTGGAAGCTTGGCAGGTTCTTTCCATGAAAGTGATTCTCGCCAGTCTCTGCTTAGGGCTACATCAACAGCAAACAAACCATAGAGATAGAACTTGAAACTGCTTTATGGTGTCAAGTTTCAAAGAGCTAGCACAAACCGTGTTTGATTTAGAGTTCCAAATACATGTATCCCTATAGGAGAAAACAGAGTGAAACCTCAAAATGAAACCGGTTACTGCCAACGAACGGTTTCACCTAGAAGAACGAAATTTGGCGAGCCAAGTGGGATTGGTGTACTGATCATTACGTGAAAGTTTCATCAAGATTGGGTGAAAAAGTGTGTGCTGAGATTTCAGGCAACTCGTAGATTTTTGGAAGCTTGGCAGGCCCTTTCCATGAAAGTGATCTCGGCAGTCTCTGCTTAGAACTACATCAACAGCAAACAAACCATAGAGATAGAACTTGAAACTGCTTTATGGTGTCAAGGTTCAAAGAGCTAGCACAAACCGTGTTTGATTTAGAGTTCCAAATACATGTATCCCTATAGGAGAAAACAGAGTGAAACCTCAAAATGAAACCGGTTATTGCCAACGAACGGTTTCACCTAGAAGAACGAAATTTGACGAGCCATGTGGGATTGGTGTACTGATCATTACCTGCAAGTTTCATCAAGATTGGGTGAAAAAGTGTGTGCTGAGATTTCAGGCAACTCGTAGATTTTTGGAAGCTTGGCAGGCCCTTTCCATGAAAGTGATCTCGGCAGTCTCTGCTTAGAACTACATCAACAGCAAACAAACCATAGAGATAGAACTTGAAACTGCTTTATGGTGTCAAGTTTCAAAGAGCTAGCACAAACCGTGTTTGATTTAGAGTTCCAAATACATGTATCCCTATAGGAGAAAACAGAGTGAAACCTCAAAATGAAACCGGTTACTGCCAACGAACGGTTTCACCTAGAAGAACGAAATTTGGCGAACCAAGTGGGATTGGTGTACTGACCATTACCTGAAACTTTCATCAAGATTGGGTGAAAAAGTGTGTGCTGAGATTTCAGGCAACTCGTAGTTTTTTGGAAGCTTGGCAGGCCCTTTCCATGAAAGTGATTCTCGCCAGTCTCTGCTTAGGGCTACATCAACAGCAAACAAACCATAGAGATAGAACTTGAAACTGCTTTATGGTGTCAAGTTTCAAAGAGCTAGCACAAACCGTGTTTGATTTAGATTTCCAAATACATGTATCCCTATAGGAGAAAACAGAGTGAAACCTCAAAATGAAACCGGTTACTGCCAACGAACGGTTTCACATAGAACGAAATTTGGCGAGCCAAGTGGGATTGGTGTACTGACCATTACCTGAAAGTTTCATCAAGATTGGGTGAAAAAGTGTGTGCTGAGATTTCAGGCAACTCGTAGTTTTTTGGAAGCTTGGCAGGCCCTTTCCATGAAAGTGATTCTCGCCAGTCTCTGCTTAGTGCTACATCAACAGCAAACAAACCATAGAGATAGAACTTGAAACTGCTTTATGGTGTCAAGTTTCAAAGAGCTAGCACAAACCGTGTTTGGTTTAGAGTTCCAAATACATGTATCCCTATAGGAGAAAACAGAGTGAAACCTCAAAATGAAACCGGTACTGCCAACAAACGGTTTCACCTAGAAGAACAAAATTTGGCGAGCCAAGTGGGATTGGTGTACTGATCATTACCTGAAAGTTTCATCAAGATTGGGTGGAAAAGTGTGTGCTGAGATTTCAGGCAACTCGTAGTTTTTTGGAAGCTTGGCAGGTTCTTTCCATGAAAGTGATTCTCGCCAGTCTCTGCTTAGGGCTACATCAACAGCAAACAAACCATAGAGATAGAACTTGAAACTGCTTTATGGTGTCAAGTTTCAAAGAGCTAGCACAAACCGTGTTTGATTTAGAGTTCCAAATACATGTATCCCTATAGGAGAAAACAGAGTGAAACCTCAAAATGAAACCGGTTACTGCCAACGAACGGTTTCACCTAGAAGAACGAAATTTGGCGAGCCAAGTGGGATTGGTGTACTGATCATTACCTGAAAGTTTCATCAAGATTGGGTGGAAAAGTGTGTGCTGAGATTTCAGGCAACTCGTAGATTTTTGGAAGCTTGGCAGGCCCTTTCCATGAAAGTGATCTCGGCAGTCTCTGCTTAGAACTACATCAACAGCAAACAAACCATAGAGATAGAACTTGAAACTGCTTTATGGTGTCAAGGTTCAAAGAGCTAGCACAAACCGTGTTTGATTTAGAGTTCCAAATACATGTATCCCTATAGGAGAAAACAGAGTGAAACCTCAAAATGAAACCGGTTATTGCCAACGAACGGTTTCACCTAGAAGAACGAAATTTGGCGAGCCATGTGGGATTGGTGTACTGATCATTACCTGCAAGTTTCATCAAGATTGGGTGAAAAAGTGTGTGCTGAGATTTCAGGCAACTCGTAGATTTTTGGAAGCTTGGCAGGCCCTTTCCATGAAAGTGATCTCGGCAGTCTCTGCTTAGAACTACATCAACAGCAAACAAACCATAGAGATAGAACTTGAAACTGCTTTATGGTGTCAAGTTTCAAAGAGCTAGCACAAACCGTGTTTGATTTAGAGTTCCAAATACATGTATCCCTATAGGAGAAAACAGAGTGAAACCTCAAAATGAAACCGGTTACTGCCAACGAACGGTTTCACCTAGAAGAACGAAATTTGGCGAGCCAAGTGGGATTGGTGTACTGACCATTACCTGAAACTTTCATCAAGATTGGGTGAAAAAGTGTGTGCTGAGATTTCAGGCAACTCGTAGTTTTTTGGAAGCTTGGCAGGCCCTTTCCATGAAAGTGATTCTCGCCAGTCTCTGCTTAGGGCTACATCAACAGCAAACAAACCATAGAGATAGAACTTGAAACTGCTTTATGGTGTCAAGTTTCAAAGAGCTAGCACAAACCGTGTTTGATTTAGAGTTCCAAATACATGTATCCCTATAGGAGAAAACAGAGTGAAACCTCAAAATGAAACCGGTTACTGCCAACGAACGGTTTCACATAGAACGAAATTTGGCGATCCAAGTGGGATTGGTGTACTGACCATTACCTGAAAGTTTCATCAAGATTGGGTGAAAAAGTGTGTGCTGAGATTTCAGGCAACTCGTAGTTTTTTGGAAGCTTGGCAGGCCCTTTCCATGAAAGTGATTCTCGCCAGTCTCTGCTTAGTGCTACATCAACAGCAAACAAACCATAGAGATAGAACTTGAAACTGCTTTATGGTGTCAAGTTTCAAAGAGCTAGCACAAACCGTGTTTGGTTTAGAGTTCCAAATACATGTATCCCTATAGGAGAAAACAGAGTGAAACCTCAAAATGAAACCGGTACTGCCAACAAACGGTTTCACCTAGAAGAACAAAATTTGGCGAGCCAAGTGGGATTGGTGTACTGATCATTACCTGAAAGTTTCATCAAGATTGGGTGGA
The DNA here is from genome assembly GCF_052094955.1 of Ictidomys tridecemlineatus. Taxonomy (NCBI): domain Eukaryota; kingdom Metazoa; phylum Chordata; class Mammalia; order Rodentia; family Sciuridae; genus Ictidomys; species Ictidomys tridecemlineatus. Next base: position 6,320 of record NW_027525800.1, read on the forward strand.
AAAGTGTGTGCTGAGATTTCAGGCAACTCGTAGTTTTTTGGAAGCTTGGCAGGTTCTTTCCATGAAAGTGATTCTCGCCAGTCTCTGCTTAGGGCTACATCAACAGCAAACAAACCATAGAGATAGAACTTGAAACTGCTTTATGGTGTCAAGTTTCAAAGAGCTAGCACAAACCGTGTTTGATTTAGAGTTCCAAATACATGTATCCCTATAGGAGAAAACAGAGTGAAACCTCAAAATGAAACCGGTTACTGCCAACGAACGGTTTCACCTAGAAGAACGAAATTTGGCGAGCCAAGTGGGATTGGTGTACTGATCATTACCTGAAAGTTTCATCAAGATTGGGTGAAAAAGTGTGTGCTGAGATTTCAGGCAACTCGTAGATTTTTGGAAGCTTGGCAGGCCCTTTCCATGAAAGTGATCTCGGCAGTCTCTGCTTAGAACTACATCAACAGCAAACAAACCATAGAGATAGAACTTGAAACTGCTTTATGGTGTCAAGGTTCAAAGAGCTAGCACAAACCATGTTTGATTTAGAGTTCCAAATACATGTATCCCTATAGGAGAAAACAGAGTGAAACCTCAAAATGAAACCGGTTATTGCCAACGAACGGTTTCACCTAGAAGAACGAAATTTGGCGAGCCATGTGGGATTGGTGTACTGATCATTACCTGCAAGTTTCATCAAGATTGGGTGAAAAAGTGTGTGCTGAGATTTCAGGCAACTCGTAGATTTTTGGAAGCTTGGCAGGCCCTTTCCATGAAAGTGATCTCGGCAGTCTCTGCTTAGAACTACATCAACAGCAAACAAACCATAGAGATAGAACTTGAAACTGCTTTATGGTGTCAAGGTTCAAAGAGCTAGAACAAACCGTGTTTGATTTAGAGTTCCAAATACATGTATCCCTATAGGAGAAAACAGAGTGAAACCTCAAAATGAAACCGGTTATTGCCAACGAACGGTTTCACCTAGAAGAACGAAATTTGGCGAGCCATGTGGGATTGGTGTACTGATCATTACCTGCAAGTTTCATCAAGATTGGGTGAAAAAGTGTGTGCTGAGATTTCAGGCAACTCGTAGTTTTTTGGAAGCTTGGCCGGCCCTTTCCATGAAAGTGATTCTCGCCAGTCTCTGCTTAGGGGTACATCAACAGCAAACAAACCATAGAGATAGAACTTGAAACTGCTTTATGGTGTCAAGTTTCAAAGAGCTAGCACAAACCGTGTTTGATTTAGAGTTCCAAATACATGTATCCCTATAGGAGAAAACAGAGTGAAACCTCAAAATGAAACCGGTTACTGCCAACGAATGGTTTCACCTAGAAGAACGAAATTTGGCGAGCCAAGTGGGATTGGTGTACTGACCATTACCTGAAAGTTTCATCAAGATTGGGTGAAAAAGTGTGTGCTGAGATTTCAGGCAACTCGTAGTTTTTTGGAAGCTTGGCAGGCCCTTTCCATGAAAGTGATTCTCGCCAGTCTCTGCTTAGGGCTATATCAACAGCAAACAAACCATAGAGATAGAACTTGAAACTGCTTTATTGTGTCAAGTTTCAAAGAGCTAGCACAAACCGTGTTTGATTTAGAGTTCCAAATACATGTATCCCTATAGGAGAAAACAGAGTGAAACCTCAAAATGAAACCGGTTACTGCCAACGAATGGTTTCACCTAGAAGAACGAAATTTGGCGAGCCAAGTGGGATTGGTGTACTGATCATTACCTGAAAGTTTCATCAAGATTGGGTGAAAAAGTGTGTGCTGAGATATCAGGCAACTCGTAGTTTTTTGGAAGCTTGGCAGGCCCTTTCCATGAAAGTATTCTCGCCAGTCTCTGCTTAGGGCTACATCAACAGCAAACAAACCATAGAGATAGAACTTGAAACTGCTTTATTGTGTCAAGTTTCAAAGAGCTAGCACAAACCGTGTTTGATTTAGAGTTCCAAATACATGTATCCCTATAGGAGAAAACAGAGTGAAATCTCAAAATGAAACCGGTTACTGCCAACGAACGGTTTCACCTAGAAGAACGAAATTTGGCGAGCCTAGTGTGATTGGTGTACTAATCATTACCTGAAAGTTTCATCAAGATTGGGTGAAAAAGTGTGTGCTGAGATTTCAGGCAACTCGTAGTTTTTTGGAAGCTTGGCAGGCCCTTTCCATGAAAGTGATTCTCGCCAGTCTCTGCTTAGGGCTACATCAACAGCAAACAAACCATAGAGATAGAACTTGAAACTGCTTTATGGTGTCAAGTTTCAAAGAGCTAGCACAAACCGTGTTTGATTTAGAGTTCCAAATACATGTATCCCTATAGGAGAAAACAGAGTGAAACCTCAAAATGAAACCGGTTACTGCCAACGAACGGTTTCACCTAGAAGAACGAAATTTGGCGAGCCAAGTGGGATTGGTGTACTGACCATTACCTGAAAGTTTCATCAAGATTGGGTGAAAAAGTGTGTGCTGAGATTTCAGGCAACTCGTAGTTTTTTGGAAGCTTGGCAGGCCCTTTCCATGAAAGTGATTCTCGCCAGTCTCTGCTTAGGGCTACATCAACAGCAAACAAACTATAGAGATAGAACTTGAAACTGCTTTATGGTGTCAAGTTTCAAAGAGCTAGCACAAACCGTGTTTGGTTTAGAGTTCCAAATACATGTATCCCTATAGGAGAAAACAGAGTGAAACCTCAAAATGAAACCGGTTACTGCCAACGAACGGTTTCACCTAGAAGAACGAAATTTGGCGAGCCAAGTGGGATTGGTGTACTGACCATTACCTGAAAGTTTCATCAAGATTGGGTGAAAAAGTGTGTGCTGAGATTTCAGGCAACTCGTAGTTTTTTGGAAGCTTGGCAGGCCCTTTCCATGAAAGTGATTCTCGCCAGTCTCTGCTTAGGGCTACATCAACAGCAAACAAACCATAGAGATAGAACTTGAAACTGCTTTATGGTGTCAAGTTTCAAAGAGCTAGCACAAACCGTGTTTGATTTAGAGTTCCAAATACATGTATCCCTATAGGAGAAAACAGAGTGAAACCTCAAAATGAAACCGGTTACTGCCAACGAACGGTTTCACCTAGAAGAACGAAATTTGGCGAGCCAAGTGGGATTGGTGTACTGATCATTACCTGAAAGTTTCATCAAGATTGGGTGAAAAAGTGTGTGCTGAGATTTCAGGCAACTCGTAGTTTTTTGGAAGCTTGGCAGGCCCTTTCCCTGAAAGGGATTCTCGCCAGTCTCTGCTTAGGGGTACATCAACAGCAAACAAACCATAGAGATAGAACTTGAAACTGCTTTATGGTGTCAAGTTTCAAAGAGCTAGCACAAACCGTGTTTGATTTAGAGTTCCAAATACATGTATCCCTATAGGAGAAAACAGAGTGAAACCTCAAAATGAAACCAGTTATTGCCAACGAACGGTTTCACCTAGAAGAACGAAATTTGGCGAGCCAGCTGGGATTGGTGTACTGACCATTACCTGAAAGTTTCATCAAGATTGGGTGAAAAAGTGTGTGCTGAGATTTCAGGCAACTCGTAGTTTTTTGGAAGCTTGGCAGGCCCTTTCCATGAAAGTGATTCTCGCCAGTCTCTGCTTAGGGCTACATCAACAGCAAACAAACCATAGAGATGGAACTTGAAACTGCTTTATGGTGTCAAGTTTCAAAGAGCTAGCACAAACCGTGTTTGGTTTAGATTTCCAAATACATGTATCCCTATAGGAGAAAACAGAGTGAAACCTCAAAATGAAACCGGTTACTGCCAACGAACGGTTTCACCTAGAAGAACGAAATTTGGCGAGCCAAGTGGGATTGGTGTACTGACCATTACCTGAAAGTTTCATCAAGATTGGGTGAAAAAGTGTGTGCTGAGATTTCAGGCAACTCGTAGTTTTTTGGAAGCTTGGCAGGCCCTTTCCCTGAAAGTGATTCTCGCCAGTCTCTGCTTAGGGGTACATCAACAGCAAACAAACCATAGAGATAGAACTTGAAACTGCTTTATGGTGTCAAGTTTCAAAGAGCTAGCACAAACCGTGTTTGATTTAGAGTTCCAAATACATGTATCCCTATAGGAGAAAACAGAGTGAAACCTCAAAATGAAACAGGTTATTGCCAACGAACGGTTTCACCTAGAAGAACGAAATTTGGCGAGCCAGGTGGGATTGGTGTACTGACCATTACCTGAAAGTTTCATCAAGATTGGCTGAAAAAGTGTGTGCTGAGATTTCGGGCAACTCGTAGTTTTTTGGAAGCTTGGCAGGCCCTTTCTATGAAAGTGATTCTCGCCAGTCTCTGCTTAGGGGTACATCAACAGCAAACAAACCATAGAGATAGAACTTGAAACTGCTTTATGGTGTCAAGTTTCAAAGAGCTAGCACAAACCGTGTTTGATTTAGAGTTCCAAATACATGTATCCCTATAGGAGAAAACAGAGTGAAACCTCAAAATGAAACCGGTTACTGCCAACGAAGGGTTTCACCTAGAAGAACGAAATTTGGCGAGCCAAGTGGGATTGGTGTACTGACCATTACCTGAAAGTTTTATCAAGATTGGGTGAAAAAGTGTGTGCTGAGATTTCAGGCAACTCGTAGTTTTTTGGAAGCTTGGCAGGCCCTTTCCATGAAAGTGATTCTCGCCAGTCTCTGCTTAGGGCTACATCAACAGCAAACAAACCATAGAGATAGAACTTGAAACTGCTTTATGGTGTCAAGTTTCAAAGAGCTAGCACAAACCGTGTTTGATTTAGAGTTCCAAATACATGTATCCCTATAGGAGAAAACAGAGTGAAACCTCAAAATGAAACCGGTTACTGCCAACGAACGGTTTCACCTAGAAGAACGAAATTTGGCGAGCCAAGTGGGATTGGTGTACTGACCATTACCTGAAAGTTTCATCAAGATTGGCTGAAAAAGTGTGTGCTGAGATATCAGGCAACTCGTAGTTTTTTGGAAGCTTGGCAGGCCCTTTCTATGAAAGTGATTCTCGCCAGTCTCTGCTTAGGGGTACATCAACAGCAAACAAACCATAGAGATAGAACTTGAAACTGCTTTATGGTGTCAAGTTTCAAAGAGCTAGCACAAACCGTGTTTGATTTAGAGTTCCAAATACATGTATCCCTATAGGAGAAAACAGAGTGAAACCTCAAAATGAAACCGGTTACTGCCAACGAACGGTTTCACCTAGAAGAACGAAATTTGGCGAGCCAAGTGGGATTGTTGTACTGACCATTACCTGAAAGTTTTATCAAGATTGGGTGAAAAAGTGTGTGCTGAGATTTCAGGCAACTCGTAGTTTTTTGGAAGCTTGGCAGGCCCTTTCCATTAAAGTGATTCTCGCCAGTCTCTGCTTAGGGGGACATCAACAGCAAACAAACCATAGAGATAGAACTTGAAACTGCTTTATGTTGTCAAGTTTCAAAGAGCTAGCACAAACCGTGTTTGATTTAGAGTTCCAAATACATGTATCCCAATAGGAGAAAACAGAGTGAAACCTCAAAATGAAACCGGTTACTGCCAACGAACGGTTTCACCTAGAAGAACGAAATTTGGCGAGCCAAGTGGGACTGGTGTACTGACCATTACCTGGAAGTTTCATCAAGATTGGGTGAAAAAGTGTGTGCTGAGATTTCAGGCAACTCGTAGTTTTTTGGAAGCTTGGCAGGCCCTTTCCATGAAAGTGTTTCTCGCCAGTCTCTGCTTAGGGCTACATCAACAGCAAACAAACCATAGAGATAGAACTTGAAACTGCTTTATGGTGTCAAGTTTCAAAGAGCTAGCACAAACCGTGTTTGATTTAGAGTTCCAAATACATGTATCCCTATAGGAGAAAACAGAGTGAAACCTCAAAATGAAACCGGTTACTGCCAACGAATGGTTTCACCTAGAAGAACGAAATTTGGTGAGCCAAATGGGATTGGTGTACTGACCATTACCTGAAAGTTTCATCAAGATTGGGTGAAAAAGTGTGTGCTGAGATTTCAGGAAACTCGTAGTTTTTTGGAAGCTTGGCAGGCCCTTTCCATGAAAGTGATTCTCGCCAGTCTCTGCTTAGGGCTACATCAACAGCAAACAAACCATAGAGATGGAACTTGAAACTGCTTTATGGTGTCAAGTTTCAAAGAGCTAGCACAAACCGTGTTTGATTTAGAGTTCCAAATACATGTATCCCTATAGGAGAAAACAGAGTGAAACCTCAAAATGAAACCGGTTACTGCCAACGAACGGTTTCACCTAGAAGAACGAAATTTGGCGAGCCAAGTGGGATTGGTGTACTGACCATTACCTGAAAGTTTCATCAAGATTGGGTTGAAAAAGTGTGCTGAGATTTCAGGCAACTCGTAGTTTTTTGGAAGCTTGGCAGGCCCTTTCCATGAAAGTGATTCCTGCCAGTCTCTGCTTAGGGCTACATCAACAGCAAACAAACCATAGAGATAGAACTTGAAACTGCTTTATGGTGTCAAGTTTCAAAGAGCTAGCACAAACCGTGTTTGATTTAGAGTTCCAAATACATGTATCCCTATAGGAGAAAAACAGAGTGAAACCTCAAAATGAAACCGGTTACTGCCAAGGAACGGTTTCACCTAGAAGAACAAAATTTGGCGAGCCAAGTGGATTGGTGTACTGACCATTACCTGAAAGTTTCATCAAGATTGGGTGAAAAAGTGTGTGCTGAGATTTCAGGCAACTCGTAGTTTTTTGGAAGCTTGGCAGGCCCTTTCCATGAAAGTGATTCTCGCCAGTCTCTGCTTAGGGCTACATCAACAGCAAACAAACCATAGAGATAGAACTTGAAACTGCTTTATGGTGTCAAGTTTCAAAGAGCTAGCACAAACCGTGTTTGATTTAGAGTTCCAAATACATGTATCCCTATAGGAGAAAACAGAGTGAAACCTCAAAATGAAACCGGTTACTGCCAACGAACGGTTTCACCTAGAAGAACGAAATTTGGCGAGCCAGGTGGGATTGGAGTACTGACCATTACCTGAAAGTTTCATCAAGATTGGCTGAAAAAGTGTGTGCTGAGATTTCAGGCAACTCGTAGTTTTTTGGAAGCTTGGCAGGCCCTTTCTATGAAAGTGATTCTCGCCAGTCTCTGCTTAGGGGTACATCAACAGCAAACAAACCATAGAGATAGAACTTGAAACTGCTTTACGGTGTCAAGTTTCAAAGAGGTAGCACAAACCGTGTTTGATTTAGAGTTCCAAATACATGTATCCCTATAGGAGAAAACAGAGTGAAACCTCAAAATGAAACCCAGTTACTGCCAACGAACGGTTTCACCGAGAAGAACGAAATTTGGCGAGCCAAGTGGGATTGGTGTACTGACCATTACCTGAAAATTTTATCAAGATTGGGTGAAAAAGTGTGTGCTGAGATTTCAGGCAACTCGTAGTTTTTTGGAAGCTTGGCAGGCCCTTTCCATGAAAGTGATTCTCGCCAGTCTCTGCTTAGGGGTACATCAACAGCAAACAAACCATAGAGATAGAACTTGAAACTGCTTTATGGTGTCAAGTTTCAAAGAGCTAGCACAAACCGTGTTTGATTTAGAGTTCCAAATACATGTATCCCTATAGGAGAAAACAGAGTGAAACCTCAAAATGAAACCGGTTACTGCCAACGAACGGTTTCACCTAGAAGAACGAAATTTGGTGAGCCAGGTGGGATTGGTGTACTGACCATTACCTGAAAGTTTCATCAAGATTGGGTGAAAAAGTGTGTGCTGAGATTTCAGGCAACTCGTAGTTTTTTGGAAGCTTGGCAGGCCCTTTCCATGAAAGTGATTCTCGCCAGTCTCTGCTTAGGGGTACATCAACAGAAAACAAACCATAGAGATAGAACTTGAAACTGCTTTATCGCGTCAAGTTTCAAAGAGCTAGCACAAACCGTGTTTGATTTAGAGTTCCAAATACATGTATCCCTATAGGAGAAAACAGAGTGAAACCTCAAAATGAAACCGGTTACTGCCAACGAACGGTTTCACCTAGAAGAACGAAATTTGGCGAGCCAAGTGGGACTGGTGTACTGACCATTACCTGAAAGTTTCATCAAGATTGGGTGAAAAAGTGTGTGCTGAGATTTCAGGCAACTCGTAGTTTTTTGGAAGCTTGGCAGGCCCTTTCCATGAAAGTGTTTCTCGCCAGTCTCTGCTTAGGGGTACATCAACAGCAAACAAACCATAGAGATAGAACTTGAAACTGCTTTATGGTGTCAAGTTTCAAAGAGCTAGCACAAACCGTGTTTGATTTAGAGTTCCAAATACATGTATCCCTATAGGAGAAAACAGAGTGAAACCTCAAAATGAAACCGGTTACTGCCAACGAACGGTTTCACCTAGAAGAACGAAATTTGGTGAGCCAAGTGGGATTGGTGTACTGACCATTACCTGAAAGTTTCATCAAGATTGGGTGAAAAAGTGTGTGCTGAGATTTCAGGCAACTCGTAGTTTTTTGGAAGCTTGGCAGGCCCTTTCCATGAAAGTGATTCTCGCCAGTCTCTGCTTAGGGCTACATCAACAGCAAACAAACCATAGAGATAGAACTTGAAACTGCTTTATGGTGTCAAGTTTCAAAGAGCTAGCACAAACCGTGTTTGATTTAGAGTTCCAAATACATGTATCCCTATAGGAGAAAACAGAGTGAAACCTCAAAATGAAACCGGTTACTGCCAACGAACGGTTTCACCTAGAAGAACGAAATTTGGCGAGGCCAAGTGGGATTGGTGTACTGACCATTACCTGAAAGTTTCATCAAGATTGGGTGAAAAAGTGTGTGCTGAGATTTCAGGCAACTCGTAGTTTTTGGAAGCTTGGCAGGCCCTTTCCCTGAAAGTGATTCTCGCCAGTCTCTGCTTAGGGCTACATCAACAGCAAACAAACCATAGAGATAGAACTTGAAACTGCTTTATGGTGTCAAGTTTCAAAGAGCTAGCACAAACCGTGTTTGATTTAGAGTTCCAAATACATGTATCCC
>NW_027525801.1:0-15262 GCF_052094955.1 Ictidomys tridecemlineatus
CACCCCAGTCTCCATGTCTGCTCTCTGTAAGAATCCTTCTGCACCCCAATCTCCAACCTCTCCTCTCTGTAAAAGTCCTTCTGTACCGCAGTCGCAAAAATCTGCTCTCTTCAATAGTCCTTCTGCACCCCAGTCTCCAACTTCTGCTCTCTGCAACATTTCTTCTTAACACCAGTCTCCAACCTGTGCTCTCTGTCTTCAAACTCTGCAATCTGTAGCGTTTCTTCTGCACTTCAGTCTCCATCCTCGGCTCTCTGCAACAATCCTTCGACACCTCAGTCTCAAACCTCTGTTCTCTGCAATGATCCTTCTACACACCAGTCTCCAAGCTCTGCTCTCTGTAACAGTACCTCTGAACATCAGTGTCAAAACTCTGCTCTCTGTAACAATCCTTCTACATCTCAGTCTCCAAACTCTACTCTCTTTAACAGTTCTTCTGGACACCAATCTACATACTCTGCTCTCTGTAACACTTCTTCTGCACACCAGTCTCCATCCTCTTCTCACTGTAACACTCTTTCTGCACCCCAGTCTCCATCCTCTGCTCTCTGTAAGAATCCTTCTGAACCCCAGGCTCCAACCGCTCCTCTCAGCAACAGTCCTTCTGCATCTCAGTCTCCAATATCTGCTCTCTGAAATGATCCTTCAGCACCTCAGTCTCCAACTGCTGCTCTCTGTAACAGGGCTTCTGAACCCCATTCTCCAACATATGCTCTCTGGATCAGTCCTTTTGCACACCACTATCCTACCTCTGCTCTCTGTAACAATCCTTTTCCACCTGAGTCTCCAAACTCTGCTCTCTGAAACGGTTTGTCTGCACCCCAGTCTCCAAACTCTGCTCTCTGTAACAGTCCTTCTGTAACACAGTCTCCAACCTCTGCTCTCTGAAACAGTCCTTCTGCTCCACAGTCTCCAACCTCTACTCTCTGTAAGAATCCTTCTCTCCCGCAGTCTCCATCCTCTTCTCTCTGTAATGGTTCTTCTGCACCCCAGTCTCCAAACTCTGATCTCTGTAACAATCCTTCTTCACCCCAGTCTCCAACCTCTGCTCTCTTCAACGATCCTTTTGCACCCCAGTCTCCAACCTCTGCTCTCTGCAAAAGTCCTTCTGTACCCCAGTCTCCAACATCTGCTCTCAGCAACAGTCCTTCTGAACCTAAGTCTGGAAACTCTGCTCTCTGCAACGATCCTTGTGCACCCCAGTCTCCAAACTCTGCTTTTTCTAACAGTCCTACTGCACCTCAGTCTTTAAAATCTACTCTCTGTAACAGTGCTTCTGAACCCCAGCCTCCAACCTCTGATCACTGTAAGATCCTTCTGCACCCAAGTTTCCAAATCTGCTCTCTGTAACATTTCTTATCCTCCCCAGACTCCAAACTCTGCTCTCAGTAACAGTCCTTCTGCTCCCCAGTCTCCAACCTCTGCTCTCTGTAACAGTCCATCTGCTCCCCAGTCTCCAAACTCTGCTCTCTGTAACAGTCCTTCTGTACCTCGGTCTCCAACCTCTGCACTCTGTAATGGTCGTTCTGCACCCCAGTCTTCAACCTCTTCTTTCTGTATCATTCCTTCTGCACCACAGTTTCCAAACTCTGCTCCCTGCAACATTCCTTCTGCACCTCAGTCTCCATCCTCTGCTCTCTGTGACAGTTCTTCTGCACCCCAGTCTCAAACCTCTGCTCTCTGCAACAGTTTGTCAGCACCCCAGTATCCAAGGTCTGCACTCTTAAACAGTCCTTCTCCACACCAGTCTCCATCCTCTGCTCTCTGTAACAGTCCTCCTTTAGTGCAGTCTCCAAAATCTGCACTCTGCACGGGTTCTTTTGCTCCCCAGTCTTCAAAGTCTGCTTTCTGTATCAGTCCTTCTGCACCAAAGTCTCAAACCTCTTTATCTGGAACAATCCTTCTACACCACAGTCTCCAAACTCTGCTATCTGCAACAGTCCTTCTGCACCCCAGGCTCCAACCTATGCTCTCTATAACAAGCCTGATGCACCTCAGTCTCAAAACTCTGCTCTCAACAACGGTGCTGTAACAGTCCTGCTGTACCACAGTCTCAAAGCTCTGCTCTCTGTAACATCCTTCTGCACCACAGTCTCCAAACTGTGCTATCTGTAACAATCCTTCTGCACAGAAGTCTCCAACCTCTTCTCTCTTACAGGTCTTCTGCACCCCATTCTCCAACCTCTGCTCTCTGCAACAGTTCTTCTGTACCCAAGTGTCAAAACTCTGCTTTCCGTATCAGTCCATCTGCACCCCAATCTCCAAACTCTTCTCTCTGTAACAGTACGTCTGCATCTCAGTTTACAAACTCTGCTCTCTGCTACAGTCCTTCTGCATTCCAGTCTCCAACATCTGCTCTTTGCAAAAGTCCTTCTGCACCCCAGTCTCCAATGTCAGCTTTCTGTATCAGTCCTTCTGCACCCAGGTCTCGAAACTCTGCTCTCAGAAACAGTCCATCTGCACCCCAGTCTCCAACTTCTGCTCTCTGCAACATTTCTTCTGCACCCCCGTCTCCATCTGAGCTCTCAGTAACTGTCCTTATGCACCCCAGTTTCCAACCTCTGCTCTCTGTAACGATCATTCTGCACCACAGTCTGAAACCTCTGCTCTCTGCAATGATCATTCTGCCCTATCTCCAAACTCTGCCCTCTGCATGATCCTTCTGCACTCCAGTCTCCAACCTCTGCTCTCTGTAAGAGTCCTTCTGCACTTCAGTCTCCATCTTCTGCTCTCTGTAACAATCCTTCTGCACCTCAGTCTCCAACTACTGCTCTCGGTAATATGTCTTCTGCACCCCAGTCTCCAAAATCTGCTCTCTGTAACAGACCTAATGCACCCCAGTCTCCAACCTCTTCTCTTTGCAATGAACCATCTGCACCTCAGTCTCCAACCACTGCTCCCTGCAACAGTCCTTCTGCACCCCAGTCTCCAACCTCTGCTCTCTGTAGCAATCCTCTGCACCTCACTCTCCAACCTCTGCTCTCTGCATCGGTTCTTCGGCACCCCAGTCTCAAACTCTGTTCTCAGTAACAGTCCTTCTTCTCCCCATCTCCAACCTCTTCTCTATAACAGTCCTTCTGCACCTCAGTCTCCAACCTCTGCTCTCTGCAACAGTCCTTCTGCACCCCAGTATCCAAACTCTGCTCTCTGTAAGATCCTTCTTCACCCCGGTCTCCAAACTTTGCTCTCTATAACAGTCTTTCTGCACCTCAGTCTCTAACCTCTGCTCTCTGTTACGGTCCTTCTGCACCCCAGTATCCAAACTATTTTCTCTGCAACCGTCCTTCTGCACCCCAGGCTCCAAACTCTTCTACCTATAACAGTTCTTCTGTACTGCAGTCTCCAAACTACAATGTCTGTAACGGTCATTCTGCACCCCAGTCTCCCAACTCTACTTTCAATATCAGTTATTCCGCACCCCAGTCTCCAAACTCTGCTCACTGTAACAGTCCTTCTGCACCTCAGTCTCCAAACTCTGCTCTCTGCAACAGTTCTTCTGCACCCCAGTCTCTAACATCTTCTCTCTGAAACAGTCCTTCTAAACCCCAATCTCCAACCTCTTCTCTCTGCAAGGATCCACCTGCATCCCAATCTCCAACATCTTCTCTCTGCAACAGTCCTTCTGCACCACAGTCTCATACCTCTGCTCTCTGCAACATTTCTTCTGCACCCCAGTCTCCAACATCTTCTCTCTGCAACAGTCCTTCTAAACCCCAGTCTCCAACATCTTGTCTCTGCAGGGAGCCATCTGCATCCAAATCTCAAACATCTGCTCTCTGCAACAGTCCTTCTGCACCGCAGTCTCCAACCTCTGCTCTTTGCTACAGTCCTTCTGCACCCCAGTCTCCAACCTCTACTCTCTGCAACATTTCGTCGGCACCCCAGTCTCCCAATTGTGCTCTCTAAATCTGTCCTGCTTCGCCCCAGTCTCCAATATCTGCTTTCTGTAGCGATCCTCCTGCACTTCAGTCTTCAACCTCCGATCTTTAAAGGATTCTTTTTCACCAATGTCTCCAACCTCTGCTCTCTGAAACACTCCATCTGCACCCCAGTCTTCAGTTCTGCTCTCTGTAACAGTTCTTCTGCACCCCAGTCTCCAAATTCTGCTCTCTGTAAAAGGCCTTCTGCACCCCAGACTTCAAACTCTGCTCTCTGTAACAGGCCTTCTGCACCCCACTCTCCAACCTGTTCTCTTTCTAACGATTCTTCAGCACCCCAGTCTACAAACTCTGTTCTCTGTAACAGTCCTGGCACCCCAGAATCCAACATCTGCTCTCTGCTACATTCCTTCTGCACCTAAGTCTGAAAACTCTGCTCTCTGCAAAAATCTTTCTTCACCCCAGTTTCAAAACTTTGCTCTTTGTAACAGACCTTCTGAACCTCAGTCTCCAAAATTCTCTTTGTAAAATCCTTCTGAAACCCAGTTTCGAAACATTGCTATCGGTAACAGTTCTGCTGGACACCAGTCTCCAAACTCTGCTCTCTGAAAGAATCCTTCTGCACCCCAGTCTCCAACCTCTGCTCACTGAAACAATCCATCTTCACCCAGTCTCCAAGCTCTGTTCTCTTTAACAGTTCTTCTGCACCCCAGACTTCAACCTCTGCTCTCTGTAATAGGCCTTCTACACCCCACTCTCCAACCTGTGCTCTCTCTAACGATTCTTCTGCACCCCAGTCTCCAAACTCTGCTCTCTGTAATAGTCCTCGACAAACCAGAATCCAACATCTACTCTCTGCTACATTCTTTCTGCACCTCAGTCTGAAAAATCTGCTCTCTGCAAAAATCTTTCTGCACCCCAGTCTCCAACCTATCCTCTCTGTAACAGTCCTTCTGCACCTCAGTCTCCAACCTCTGCTCACTGTAATGATGCTTCAGCACCACAGTCTCCAACTTCTGCTCTCTGTAACAGTCCTTCTGCACCCCAGTCTCCAACATTTGCTCTCTGAAATGGTCTTTCTGCACCCCAGTCTCCAAACTCTGTTCTCTAACAGTCCTTATGCACCTCAGACTCCAACCTCTGCTCTCTGTATCAGTCCTTCTAAGCCTCAGTCTGAAACCTCTGATCTCTACAATGATCCTTCTGCACCACAGTCTCCAAACTGTGCTATCTGTAACAATCCTTCTGCACAGAAGTCTCCAACCTCTTCTCTCTTACAGGTCTTCTGCACCCCAGTCTCCAAACCCTGCTCTCTGTAACAGTCCTTATGCACCCCAGTCTCCAATCTCTGCTTACTGTATCAGTCCACCTGCACCACAATTTCCAACCTCTGCTCTCTGTAATAGTCTTTCTGCATCTCAGTCTACAAACTCTGCTCTCTGTAACAGTCCTTATGCACCTCAGTCTCCAACATCTGCTCTCTGCAACAGTCCTTCTGCACCAAATCTCCAACCTCTGCCTCTGTAACCCAGTCTCGAAACTCTGCTCTCTGCAACAGTCCTTCTGCACCCCAATCTCCAACCTGTGCTCTCCACAACAGTCCTTTTACACACCAGTGTCCAGTCTCTGCTCTCTGCAAGAGTCCCTCTGCAACCCAGTCTCCAAATTCTGCTCTCTGTAACAATCCTTCTGCACCTCAGTATTCAACCTCTGCTCTCTGCAACGGTCCTTCTGCACCTCGTTCTCCAAAAACTACTCTCTGTAAATGTACTTCTGAACCCCTTCTCCAAACTCTGCTCTCCGTAATAGGCCTTCTGCACCCCAGTCTCCAACCTCTGCTATCTGCAACGATCCTTCCACACCTCAGTCTCGAAACTCTACTCTTTGCAACAGGCCTTCTGCACCCCAGTCTCAAAACTCTGCTGTCTGCAACGATCTTTCTCTACACCAGTTTCCAACGTCTGCTCTCTGCAACAGTCTTTCTGCACCCCAGTCTCCTACCTCTGCTCTCTGCAACGATCCCTGTACACCCCAGTATCCAATATCTGCTCTATGCAACAGTCCTTCTGCACCCCTGTGTCCAAACTCTGCTCTCTGCAAAAGTCCTTCTGCACCTCAGTCTGAAAACGCTGTTCTCTGCAATGATCCTTTTGCAACCCAGTCTCCAAACTCTGCTCTCTGTAATAGTCCTGTTGCACCTCAGTCTCGAAACTCTGCTCTCTGTAAGATCCTTCTGCAACTCTGTCTCCAAACTCTGCTCTATGTAACAGTCCTTCTGCACCCCAGTCTCCAACCTCTGCTCTTTGCAAGAGTCCTTCTAAAACCCAGTCTCCAAACTCTGCTTTCTGCAACAGTCCTTCTGCACCCAAGTCTCCAACTTCTGTTCTCATTAAAAATACTTCTTCACCTCAGTTACCAAACTCTGATCTCTGCAATGGTCCTTCTGCACCACAGTCTCCAACCTCTATTCTCTGTAACAATCCCTCTGCACCCCAGTCTAAAAACTCTGCTCTCTACAACAATCCTTTTGCACCCCAGTTTCCAACCTCTGCTCTCTGCAAAAGTCCTTCTGCAAACCAGTCTCAAACATCTGCTCCCTGCAACAGTCTTTCTGCACCTCTCTCTGACAACTCTGCTCTCTGAAACGATCATTTTTCACCCCAGTCTTCAAACTCTGCTTTATGTAAAAGTCTTTCGGCACCTCAGTCTCCAACCTTTTCTTTCTGTAAGATCCTTCTGCACCCCAGTTTCCAAACTCTGCTCTCTGTAATATTCCTTCTGCTCCCCAGTCTCCAACCTCTGCTCTCTGAAACAGTCCTTCTGCTCAACAGTCTCCAACCTCTGCTCTCTGTAAGAGTCCTTGTCTCCCGCAGTCTCCAACCGCTTCTCTCTGTAATGGTTCTTCTGCACCCCAGTCTCCAAACTCTGATCTCTGTAACAATCCTTCTTCACCCCAGTCTCCAACCTCTGCTGTCTTCAACGATCCTTTTGCACCCCAGTCTCCAACCTCTGCTCTCTGCAAAAGTCTTTCTGTACCCCAGTCTCCAACATCTGCTCTCAGCAACAGTCCTTCTGAACCTAAGTCTGGAAACTCTGCTCTCTGCAACGATCCTTGTGCACCTCAGTCTCCCAACTCTGCTTTTTCTAACAGTCCTACTGCACCTAAGTCTCCAAAATCTCCTCTCTGTAACAGTGCTTCTGAACCCGAGCCTGCAACCTCTGATCTCAGTAAGATCCGTCTGCACCCAGGTTTCCAAATCTGCTCTCTGTAACATTTCTTGTCCTCCCCAGACTCTAACCTCTGCTCTCTGTAACAGTCCTTCTGCTCCCCAGTCTCCAAACTCTGCTCTTTGTAACAGTCCTTCTGTACCTCTGTCTCCAAACTCTGCACTCTGTAATAGTCGTTCTGCACCCCAGTCTTCAACCTCTCTTTTCTGCATCATTCTTTCTGCACCACAGTTTCCAAACTCTGCTCCCTGCAACATTCCTTCTGCACCTCAGTCTCCATCCTCTGCTCACTGCGACAGGTCTTCTGCACCCCTGTATCCAACCTCTGCTCTCTACAACAGTTTGTCAGCACCCAAGTATACAAAGTCTGCACTCTGAAACAGTCCTTCTCCACACCAGTCTCCATCCTCTGCTTACTGTAACAGTCCTCCTTTAGTGCAGTCTCCAAAATCTGCACTCTGCACGGGTTCTTCTGCTCCCCAGTCTTCAAAGTATGCTTTCTGTATCAGTCCTTCTGCACCAAAGTCTCAAACCTCTTTATCTGGAACAATCCTTCTACACCGCAGTCTCCAAACTCTGCTGTATGCAACAGTCCTTCTGCACCCCAGACTCCAACCTATGCTCTCTGTAACAATCCTGATGCACCTCAGTCTCAAAACTCAGCTCTCAACAATGCTGCTGTAACAGTCCTGCTGTACCACAGACTCTAAGCTCTGCTCTCTGTAACATCGTTCTGCAACCCTGTCTCCAAACTCTGCTGTCTGTAACAATCCTTCTGCACAGAAGTCTCCAACCTCTTCTCTCTTACAGGTCTTCTGCACCCCATTCTCCAACCTCTGCTCTCTGCAACAGTTCTTCTGCACCCAAGTCTCAAAACTCTGCTTTCCGTATCAGTCCATCTGCACCCCAATCTCCAACATCTTCTCTCTGTTACAGTACTTCTGCATCTCAGTTTACAAACTCTGCTCTCTGCAACAGTCCTTCTGCAACCCAGTCTCCAACATCTGCTCTCCACAAAAGTCCTTCTGCACCAAAGTCTCCAACCTCTGCCTCTGTAACAGTCCTACTGCAACACAGTCTTCAACCTGTACTCTCTGCAATAGTCCTTCGTCACCCAAATCTCAAACCTGTGCTCTCCGCAACAGTCCTGCTACACCCCATGTCCAGCCTCTGCTCTCTGTAGCAGTCCCTCTGAGACCAAGTCTCCAACGTCTGCTATCTGTAACAATCCTTGTGCACCTCAGTCTCCAACCTCTGCTCTCTGCAATGGTCCTTCTGCACCTCGGATTCTACTCTCTGTAAAAGTACTTCGTCACCCCTTCTCCAAACTCTGCTCTCCGTAACAGGCCTTCTGCACCCCAGTCTCCGACCTCTGTTCTCTATAATGATACTTCTGCACCCCAGTCTCCAACCTTTGCTCTCTTTACCAATTCTTCAGCACCCCAGTCTCCAAACTCTGCTCTCTGTAACAGTCTTTCTGAACCTCAATCTCCAACCTTACTCTCTGCAACAGTCCTTCTGCACTCCAGTCTCCAACCTCTGTTCTCTGCAATAGTCCTTCTGCACCCCAGTCTCCAACATGTGCTCTCTGCAAAAGTCCTTCTGCACCTCAGTCTGAAAACTCTGTTCTCTGCAACGATCCTTCTACACCCTAGTCACCAACCTCTGCTCTCTGTAACAGTCCTGCTGCACCTTGGTCTACAACCTCTGCTCTCTGTAAGATCCTTGTGCAACTTTATCTAAAAACTCTGCTCTCTGTAACAGTTCTTCTGCACCCTAGTCCTTGAACTCTGCTCTCTGTAACAGGCCTTTTGCACGCCAATCTCCATCCTCTACTCTCTGTAACAGTCCTTTTGTACCACAGTCTCCAACCTCTGCTCTCTGCAACAGTCCTTTTGCACCTCAGTCTCCAATCTCTACTCTAAGCAACGATTCATCTGCACCTCAGTATCCAAACTCTACTCTCTGTAACAGTCCTTCTGCTCCCCATCTCTAACGTCTGCTGTCTGCATCGATCCTTCTTCATTACAGTCTGCAACGTCTGCTCTCTGCAACAACCTTCTGCACCCCCAGTCTCCAAACTCTGCTCCTCTGCAACGATCCTTCTGCACCCCAGTCTCCCAACATCTGCTCTATGCAACAGTCCTTCTGCACCCCTGTCTCCAACGTCTGCTCTATGTAATATCCTTCTGCACCACAGTTTCAAATCTCTGCTCCCAGTAACATTCCATCTCTAACCCAGTCTCCAACCTTGCTTCTGCAATGGTACTGCTGCACATGAGTCTCAAACTCTGTTCTCAGTAACAGCCTTCTTCTCCCCATCTCCAACCTCTTCTCTATAACAGTCCTTCTGCACCTCAGTCTCCAACCTCTGCTCTCTGCAACAGTACCTTCTGCCCCCTGTCTCCAACCTCTGCTCTCTGTAAGATCCTTCTGCACCCCAGTCTTCAAACTCTGCTCTCTGTTACAATCCTTCTGCACCTTAATCTCCAACATGTGCTCTCTGCAACAGTCCTTCTACACCCGATTCTCTAACCTCTGTTCTCTGCAACAGTCCTTTTGAACCACAGTTTCCAACATCTGCTCTCTTTAACAGTCCTTCTGTACCCTAGTCTCCAATGTGTGCTCACGTGTAACAGTCCTTGTGTACTGCAGTCTCCAAACTCTGTTCTCTCTAAAGGTCCTTATGCACAACAGTCTCCAACCTCTGCTCTCTGTATCAGTACTTCTGCACCCCAGTCTCCAACCTCTGCTCTCTGTAACAATCCCTCTGCACCTCAGTCTACAAACTCTGCTCTCTGCGACAGTTCTTTTGCACCCCAGTCTCTAACCTCTTCTCTCTGCAACAGTTCTTCTGCACCCCAATCTCCAATATCTGCACTCTGAAATAGTCCTTCTCAACCCCCCCCTCGTCTCCTCTTCTGTAACAGGCCTCCTGTACTGCGGTCTTTAAAGTCTGTCTCTGTAATTTTGCTTCTTCACCACAGTCGCCAACCTCTTATTTCTCTATCAGTCTTTCTGCAACCCAGGCTTCAACCAGTGATCTCTGTACCTTGCTGCTGCATCTCAGTCGTTCAAACAATGCTCTCTGCAACTTTTCTTCTGCACCAAGTCTCTAAATTATGGTTCCCTCAAACAGTGCTTCTACACCACAGTCTCCAACCTCTGCTATTTGCAACAGTCCTTCTGCACCCCAGTCTCCAAAATCGGCTCTCTGTAACAATCCTTCTGCACCTCAGTCTCCAACTCTACTCTCTGTAACAGTCGTTCTGCAACTCAGTCTCCAACCTCTGCTCTGTAAAATCTTTAGGCAACCAGTCTCCAAACTCTTCTCTCTGTAACGTCCTTCTGCACTCTTTCTCCAAACATTTCTCTCGTACCCAAGCATTCTGCACCCCAGTCTACAACTCCTGTCTCTAGGTACAAGTCCTTCTGCACCCCAGGTCTCAATCCGTCTGCTCTCTACAATACTGGATCCCTTTTTCACCCCAGTACTCCAGTCCTTCTGCACCCAAGTCTCCAACAACTGCTCTCAGCTACAGTTTTTTTGCACCTCAGTCTGAAAATTCTGTGCTCTGAAATGATCTTTCTACACTCCAGTCTTTAAACTCTGCTTTCGGTAACAGTCTTTCTGCACCTCACTCTTCAACCTCTGCTCTCTTCAACAGTCCTTCTGCACACCAGTCCTAAACCTCTGCTCTCTGCAACAGTCCTTTTGAACCTTAGTCTCCAACATCTGGTCTCTACACCAGTCCTTCTCCACAGCAGTCTCCATCATCTGCTCTCTGTAACAGTCCTTCTTAACTGCAGATTCTAAACTCTTCTCTCTGTTACGGACCTTCTGCACCTCACTCTCCAACCTCTGCTTTCTCTATCACTTTTATTTGCACTCAGGTCTCCAACCTCTGAACTCTGTAATAGTCCTTCTGCACCTCAGTCTCCAATGTCTCCTCTCTGCAACAGTCCTTCGGCACCCCAGTCTCCAACCTCTGCTCTCTGTTATAGTCCTTCTGTACTACAGTCTTCAACTTCTTCTCTCTGTAATGGTCCTTCTGGACCCCAGTCTCCAAACTCTGCTTTCTCTATCAGTCCTTCTGCACCCTTGTGTTTAAACTCTGCTTTCTGTAATAGTCCTTCTGCAACTCAGACTAAAATTTCTGCTCTCTGTAACAGTCCTTCTGCACCCTAATCTCCAAACTCAGCTCTCTGCAACAGCCCATGTGCACTTCATTGTCTAAACTCTGCTCTCTGTAAAATCCTTCTGAAACCCAGTCTCCAACATCTGCTCTCTGTAACAGTCCTTCTGAACCTCAGTCTCCAACCTCTACTTTTCTCAGCAGTCCTTCTTCACTCTAGTCTCCAACATCTGCTCTCAGTAACAGTTCTTCTGCAACTCAGTCTGAAAACTCTTCTCTCTGGAACGATCCTTCTGCATCTCAGTCTCAAACCTCTTCTCTGTGTAACAGTCATTATGTACCTCAGTCTCCAAACTTTTGTCTCTGTAAGATTCTTTTGCAACCCACTTTTTAAACTCTGCTCTCTGTAAGTATCCTTCTGCACCCCAGTCTCCAAGCACTGCTCTTTGTAACAGGCCTTCTGCACCTGAATCTCCAACCTATAACAGGCCTTTTAACCCCAGTCTCCAAACTCTTCTCTCTTCAACTATTCTTCTGCACCCCAGTCTCTAACCTCTGCTCTCTTCACCAGTCCTCCTGCACCCCAGTCTCAAACATATGCTGTCTGTAATATCCTTCTGCACACCTGTATCCAACCTCTGATCTCTGTAAAAGTACTTCTGAAAAGCAGTCTCGAAACTCTGCTCTCTATAAGGGTTCTTCTGCATTTCAATCTCCAATCTTTGCTCTCTACAACACTCCTTCAGCAACCCAGTCTACAAAATTTGCTCTTTGCAATAGATTTCCTGCACATGAGTCTCCAACCTGTGCTCTCTGTAAAAGTCCTACTGGACCCCAGTCTTCAACCTTTGCTTTCTGTAAGAGTCCTTCTGCACCACAGTCTCCAATCTCTGCTCTCTATAACGATCCTTCTGCACCCCAGTCTCCAAAATATGCTCTCTGCAAAAATCCTTCTGCACCCCAGTCTCCAAAGTCTGCTCTCTGTAACAGTCCTTCTGCACCCCAGTCTCCAAACTCTGGTCTCTGCAACAGTCCTTCAGCACCCAAGTCTCCAACATCTGCTCTCTGCAACAGTCCTTCTACATGGCAGTCTACAACTTCTGCTCTCTGCAACAGTCCTTCTAAGCCCTAGTCTAGATACTCTGCTCGCCATAATGATTCTTCTGCACCCCAATCTCCAACCTCTGTTCTCTTCAACAGTTCTTCTGCACCCCAGTCTCCAACCTCTGCTCTCTTTAAGGGTCCTTATGCACCCCAGTATCCAACCTCTGCTTTCTATATCAGTTGTTTTCCACCACAGTCTTGAAAATATGCCTGCTGTAACAGTCCTTCTGCAACTTAGTCTGCAAACTTTGCTCTCTGCAACAGTCCTTTTGCACGTCAGTCTCCAATCTCTGCTCTCTGTAAGGATCCTTTGGCACCAGAGTCTCCAACCTCTGCTTTCTTTATCAGTCCTTTTGCACACCAGTCTCCAACCTCTGCTCTCTGCAACGATCCTTCTGCACCCCAGTCTTCAACCTCGGTTCTCTACAACACTTCTTCTGCACCCCAGTCTCCAAACAATGCTCTCTGTAACAGTCTATCTGTTCCACAGTATCCAACCTCTGTTTCTTTTAAGGGTCCTTCTGCACCCGAGTTTCCAACCTTTGCTTTCTGTATCAGTTTTTCTGCACCCCAGTCTCCAACCTCTGGTCTCTGAAACAATCCTTCTGCACCCCAGTCTTCAACCTCTGTACTCTACAACACTTCTTCTGCACCCCCGTCTCCAAAACTGCTCTGTAACAGTCTATCTGTTCCGCAGTATCCAACCACTGTTTCCTTTAAGGGTCCTTCTGCACCCGAGTTTCCAACCTCTGCTTTCTGTATCAGTCCTTCTGCACCACAGCCTCCAAACTCTGCTCTGTAACACTCCTTCTCCACCACAGTCTGCAACCTCTGCACTCTGCAATTGTCCCACTGCACCCAGTCTCGAACCTCTTCTCTCTGCAAAAGTCTTTCTGCACCCCAGTCTCTAACATCTGCTCTCTACAAAAGTCCTTCTCCACCCCAGTCTCGAAACTATGCTCTCTGTAACAGTACTTTGTACTGCAGTTTCCAAACTCTTCTCTCTGTAATGGTCCTTCTGCACCCCACTCTCCAATCTCTGCTTTCTCAATCAATCCTTCTGCACTCAATCTCCAAACTGTGCTCTGTAACTGTCCTGCTGAATTTCAGTCTCTAACGTCTGCTAGCTGCAACAGTCTTTCGGAACCCCAAACTTCAACCTCTGCTCTCTGCAACAGTCCTACACCCAAGTATCCAACCTCTGCACTCTGCAACAGTCCTTCTGAACCTCAGTCTCCAACCTCTTCTCTTTGCAAAGGTCTTTCTGCACCTCAGTCTTCAACATCTACTCTCTGTAACAGTCCTTCTGCACCTCAGACGCCAACCTCTGCTCTCTGTAAGATCCTTCTAAAAACCAGTCTTCAAACTCTGCTT
This sequence comes from Ictidomys tridecemlineatus, assembly GCF_052094955.1. NCBI lineage: Eukaryota > Metazoa > Chordata > Mammalia > Rodentia > Sciuridae > Ictidomys > Ictidomys tridecemlineatus. Next base: position 13,721 of record NW_027525801.1, read on the forward strand.
TCTATAACAGTCCTTCTGCACCCCAGTCTCAAAATTCTGCAGTCTGTAAAACTCCTTCGGCATCCCAGTCTGCACCCTATGTACTCTGCAACGATCCTTCTACACCCAAGTCTCCAACCTCTGCTGGCTGCAACAGTTCTTCTGCACCCCAGTCCCCTATATCTGCTCTCTGCAAAAGTTTTTCTAAACCTCATTCTGAAAACTCTGCTCTCTGAAAGGATCCTTCTGGACCCCAGTTTCCAACTTCTGCCCTCTCTGACAGTCCTTCAGCACCTCAGTCACCAACCTCTGCTCTCTGTAAGATCCTTTTGCCACTCAGTCTCCAAAATCTGCTGTGTGTTACATGTCATCTGCTCCCCAGTCTCCAAGCTCTGCTCTTTGTAAAAAGGCCTTCTGCACCTCAGTATCCAACCTCTTCTCTCTGCAACAATCCTTCTGCACCCCATTCTCCAAACTCTGCTCTCTGCATCAGTCCTATTTCACCCCAGTCTCCAAACTCTGCTCTCTGTAAGATCCTTCTGCACTCCTGTCTCAAACTTCTGCTTCCTTTAACAGTTCTTCTTTACAGCAGTCTCTAACCTCTATTCTCTGTAACAGTCTCTCTGCAGCCCAGTCTCCAAACACTGCACTCTGCACAGTCTTTCTGCACCCAGTCTCCAACCTCTCTTCACTGTGACAGTCCTTCTGCACCTTAGTCTCTAAACACTTATCTCTGTAAAAGTTTTTCTACACCTCAGTCTTCAACAACTGCTCTCTGCAACAGTCCTTCTTCACCCCAGTCCCCAAACTCTGCTCTGTAGAACAGTCCTTCTATATACCAGTCTCCATAATCCACTCTCTGCAACGATCCTTCTGCACCCCAGTCTCCAAAGTCTGCTCTCTGCAACAATCTTTCTGCACCCCAGTATCAAAAATTTCCTTTGTGTAAGATCGTTCTGGACCCCAGTCACCAAACTCTGGTCTCAGTATTAGTCCTTCTGCACCGCAGTCTCCAAACACTGCTCTCTGTAACAGTTTTTCTTCACCTCAGTCTTCAACAATTGCTCTCTGCAACAGTCCTCCTGCACCCTAGTCTCCAACGTCTGCTCTCTAGAAAAGTTTTTCAATACCACAGTCTCCATAATCTACTCTCTGCAACAATCCTTCTGCACCCCAGTCTCCAACGTCTGCTCCCTGAAAAAATCGTTCTGCACCCAAGTCTCCAAACATTCCTATCTTTAAGATTCTTCTGCACCCCAGTTTCCACACTCTGCTCTCTGTAACTTTCCTTCTGCACCGCAGTCTCCAACGTTTGCCCTATGCAATGATCCCTATGCACCCCAGTCTCCAACCTTGTTCTCTACAACAGTTCTTCTGTACCGCAGTCTGTACCTCTGCTCTCTGTAATGGTCCTTCTGCACCCCAGTCTCCAAAATCTGCTTTCTGTATCAGTTCTTCTGCATCACAGTCTCCAACCTCTGCTTTCTGCAACAGTCCTTCTGCACCCCAGTATCCAACATCTGCTCTGCAACAGTCTTTCTGCACTTCAGTTTCCAACCTCTG
>NW_027525802.1:0-15251 GCF_052094955.1 Ictidomys tridecemlineatus
GAAATTTGGTGAGCCAAGTGGTTTTCGTGTACTGTTCATTACCTGAAAGAATCATCAAGATTGGGTGAAAAAATGTTTGCTGAGATTTCAGGCAACTCGTAGTTTTTTGGAAGCTTGGCAACCCCTTTCCATGAAAGTGATTTTCGCCAGTCTCTGCTTAGGGCTACATCAACAGCAAACAAAGCATAGAGATAGAACTTGAAACTACTTTATTGTGTCAAGTTTCAAAGAGCTAGCACATACCGTGTTTCAATTAAAGTTCCAAATACATGTATCCCTATAGGAGAAAACAGAGTGAAACCTAAAAATGAAAACGGTTACTGCAAACGAACGGTTTAACGTAGAAGATCGAAATTTGGTGAGCCAAGTGGTTTTGGTGTACTGATCATTACCTGAAAGAATCATCAATATTGGGTGAAAAAATGTTTGCTGAGATTTCAGGGAACTCGTAGTTTTTTGGAAGCTTGGCAACCCCTTTCCATGAAAGTGATTTTCGCCAGTCTCTGCTTAGGGCTACATCAACAGCTAACAAAGCATAGAGATAGAACTGGAAACTGCTTTCTTATGTCAAGTTTCAAAGTGCTAGCACAAACCGTGTTTGATTTAGAGTTCCAAATACATGTATCCCTATAGGAGAAAACAGAGTGAAACGTAAAAATGAAAACGGTTACTGCAAACGAACGGTTTAACCTAGAAAACGAAATTTGGTGAGCCAAGTGGCTTTGGTGTACTGATCATTACCTGAAAGAATCATCAAGATTGGGTGAAAAAATGTTTGCTGAGATTTCAGGCAACTCGTAGTTTTTTGGAAGCTTGGCAACCCCTTTCCATGAAAGTGATTTTCGCCATTCTCTGCTTAGGGCTACATCAACAGCAAGCAAAGCATAGAGATAGAACTTGAAACTACTTTATTGTGTCAAGTTTCAAAGAGCTAGCACATACCGTGTTTCAATTAAAGTTCCAAATACATGTATCCCTATAGGAGTAAACAGAGTGAAACCTAAAAATGAAAACGGTTACTGCAAACGAACGGTTTAACGTAGAAGATCGAAATTTGGTGAGCCAAGTGGTTTTGGTGTACTGATCATTACCTGAAAGAATCATCAAGATTGGGTGAAAAAATGTTTGCTGAGATTTCAGGCAACTCGTAGTTTTTTTGAAGCTTGGCAACCCCTTTCTATGAAAGTGATTTTCGCCAGTCTCTGCTTAGGGCTACATCAACAGCAAAGCAAGCATAGAGATAGAACTTGAAACTGCTTTATTGTGTCAAGTTTCAAAGAGCTAGCACAAACCGTGTTTGATTTAGAGTTCCAAATACATGTATCCCTATAGGAGAAAGCAGAGTGAAACCTAAAAATGAAAACGGTTACTGCAAAAAAACGGTTTAACCTAGAAGAACGAAATTTGGTGAGCCAAGTGGTTTTGGTGTATTGATCATTACCTGAAAGAATCATCAAGATTGGGTGAAAAAATGTTTGCTGAGATTTCAGGCAACTCGTAGTTTTTTGGAAGCTTGGCAACCCCTTTCCATGAAAGTGATTTTCGCCAGTCTCTGCTTAGGGCTACATCAACAGCAAACCAAGCATAGAGATAGAACTTGAAACTTCTTTATTGTGTCAAGTTTCAAAGAGCTAGCACAAACCGTGTTTGATTTAGAGTTCCAAACACATGTATCCCTATAGGAGAAAACAGATTGAAACCTAAAAATGAAAACGGTTACTGCAAACGAACGGTTTAAACTAGAAGAACGAAATTTGGTGAGCCTAGTGGTTTTGGTGTACTGATCATTACCTGAAAGAATCATCAAGATTGGGTGAAAAAATGTTTGCTGAGATTTCAGGCAACTCGTAGTTTTTTGGAAGCTTGGCAACCCCTTTCCATGAAAGTGATTTTCGCCAGTCTCTGCTTAGGGCTACATCAACAGCAAACAAAGCATAGAGATGGAACTTGAAACTGCTTTATTGTGTCAAGTTTCAAAGAGCTAGCACAAACCGTGTTTGATTTAGAGTTCCAAATACATGTATCCCTATTGGAGAAAACAGAGTGAAACATAAAAATGAAAATGGTTACTGCAAACGAACGGTTTAACCTAGATGAACGAAATTTGGTGAGCCAAGTGGTTTTGGTGTACTGATCATTATCTGAAAGAATCATCAAGATTGGGTGAAAAAATGATTGCTGAGATTTCAGGCAACTCGTAGTTTTTTGGAAGCTTGGCAACCCCTTTCCATGAAAGTGATTTTCGCCAGTCTCTGCTTAGGGCTACATCAACAGCAAACAAAGCATAGAGATAGAACTTGAAACTGCTTTATTGTGTCAAGTTTCAAAGAGCTAGCACAAACCGTGTTTGATTTAGAGTTCCAAATACATGTATCCCTATTGGAGAAAACAGAGTGAAACCTAAAAATGAAAATGGTTACTGCAAACGAACGGTTTAACCTAGAAGAACGAAATTTGGTGAGCCAAGTGGTTTTGGTGTACTGATCATTACCTGAAAGAATCATCAAGATTGGGTGAAAAAATGTTTGCTGAGATTTCAGGCAACACGTACTTTTTTGGAAGCTTGGCAACCCCTTTCCATGTAAGGGATTTTCGCCAGTCTCTGCTTAGGGCTACATCAACAGCAAACAAACCATAGAGATAGAACTTGAAACTGCTTTATTGTGTCAAGTTTCAAAGAGTTAGCACAAACCGTGTTTGATTTAGAGTTCCAAATACATGTATCCCTATAGGAGAAAACAGAGTGAAACCTAAAAATGAAAACGGTTACTGCAAAAAAACGGTTTAACCTAGAAGAACGAAATTTGGTGAGCCAAGTGGTTTTGGTGTACTGATCATTACCTGAAAGAATCATCAAGATTGGGTGAAAAAATGTTTGCTGAGATTTCAGGCAACTCGTAGTTTTTTGGAAGCTTGGCAACCCCTTTCCATGAAAGTGATTTTCGCCAGTCTCTGCTTAGGGCTACATCAACAGCAAACCAAGCATAGAGATAGAACTTGAAACTGCTTTATTGTGTCAAGTTTCAAAGAGCTAGCACAAACCGTGTTTGATTTAGAGTTCCAAACACATGTATCCCTATAGGAGAAAACAGATTGAAACCTAAAAATGAAAACGGTTACTGCAAACGAACGGTTTAACCTAGAAGAACGAAATTTGGTGAGCCTAGTGGTTTTGGTGTACTGATCATTACCTGAAAGAATCATCAAGATTGGGTGAAAAAATGTTTGCTGAGATTTCAGGCAACTCGTAGTTTTTTGGAAGCTTGGCAACCCCTTTCCATGAAAGTGATTTTCGCCAGTCTCTGCTTAGGGCTACATCAACAGCAAAAAAAGCATAGAGATGGAACTTGAAACTGCTTTATTGTGTCAAGTTTCAAAGAGCTAGCACAAACCGTGTTTGATTTAGAGTTCCAAATACATGTATCCCTATTGGAGAAAACAGAGTGAAACATAAAAATGAAAATGGTTACTGCAAACGAACGGTTTAACCTAGAAGAACGAAATTTGGTGAACCAAGTGGTTTTGGTGTACTGATCATTATCTGAAAGAATCATCAAGATTGGGTGAAAAAATGTTTGCTGAGATTTCAGGCAACTCGTAGTTTTTTGGAAGCTTGGCAACCCCTTTCCATGAAAGTGATTTTAGCCAGTCTCTGCTTAGGGCTACATCAACAGCAAACCAAGCATAGAGATAGAACTTGAAACTGCTTTATTGTGTCAAGTTTCAAAGAGCTAGCACAAACCGTGTTTGATTTAGAGTTCCAAATACATGTATCCCTATAGGAGAAAACAGAGTGAAACCTAAAAATGAAAACGGTTACTGCAAAAAAACGGTTTAACCTAGAAGAACGAAATTTGGTGAGCCAAGTGGTTTTGGTGTACTGATCATTACCTGAAAGAATCATCAAGATTGGGTGAAAAAATGTTTGCTGAGATTTCAGGCAACTCGTAGTTTTTTGGAAGCTTGGCAACCCCTTTCCATGAAAGTGATTTTCGCCAGTCTCTGCTTAGGGCTACATCAACAGCAAACCAAGCATAGAGATAGAACTTGAAACTGCTTTATTGTGTCAAGTTTCAAAGAGCTAGCACAAACCGTGTTTGATTTAGAGTTCCAAACACATGTATCCCTATAGGAGAAAACAGATTGAAACCTAAAAATGAAAACGGTTACTGCAAACGAACGGTTTAACCTAGAAGAACGAAATTTGGTGAGCCTAGTGGTTTTGGTGTACTGATCATTACCTGAAAGAATCATCAAGATTGGGTGAAAAAATGTTTGCTGAGATTTCAGGCAACTCGTAGTTTTTTGGAAGCTTGGCAACCCCTTTCCATGAAAGTGATTTTCGCCAGTCTCTGCTTAGGGCTACATCAACAGCAAAAAAAGCATAGAGATGGAACTTGAAACTGCTTTATTGTGTCAAGTTTCAAAGAGCTAGCACAAACCGTGTTTGATTTAGAGTTCCAAATACATGTATCCCTATTGGAGAAAACAGAGTGAAACATAAAAATGAAAATGGTTACTGCAAACGAACAGTTTAACCTAGAAGAACGAAATTTGGTGAACCAAGTGGTTTTGGTGTACTGATCATTATCTGAAAGAATCATCAAGATTGGGTGAAAAAATGTTTGCTGAGATTTCAGGCAACTCGTAGTTTTTTGGAAGCTTGGCAACCCCTTTCCATGAAAGTGATTTTCGCCAGTCTCTGCTTAGGGCTACATAAACAGGAAACAAAGCATAGAGATAGAACTTGAAACTGCTTTATTGTGTCAAGTTTCAAAGAGCTAGCACAAACCGTGTTTGATTTAGAGTTCCAAATACATGTATCCCTATTGGAGAAAACAGAGTGAAACCTAAAAATGAAAATGGTTACTGCAAACGAACGGTTTAACCTAGAAGAACGAAATTTGGTGAGCCAAGTGGTTTTGGTGTACTGATCATTACCTGAAAGAATCATCAAGATTGGGTGAAAAAAATTTTGCTGAGATTTCAGGCAACACGTACTTTTTTGGAAGCTTGGCAACCCCTTTCCATGTAAGGGATTTTCGCCAGTCTCTGCTTAGGGCTACATCAACAGCAAACAAACCATAGAGATAGAACTTGAAACCTCTTTATTGTGTCAAGTTTCAAAGAGTTAGCACAAACCGTATTTGATTTAGAGTTCCAAATACATGTATCCCTATAGGAGAAAACAGAGTGAAACCTAAAAATGAAAACGGTTACTGCAAACGAACGGTTTAACGTAGAAGAACGAAATTTGGTGAGCCAAGTGGTTTTGGTGTACTGATCATTACCTGAAAGAATCATAGATTGGGTGAAAAAATGTTTGCTGAGATTTCAGGCAACTCGTAGTTTTTTTGGAAGCTTGGCAACCCCTTTCCATGAAAGTGATTTTCGCCAGTCTCTGCTTAGGGCTACATCAACAGCAAACAAACCATAGAGATAGAACTGGAAACTGCTTTATTGTGTCAAGTTTGAAAGAGCTAGCACAAACAGTGTTTGATTTAGAGTTCCAAATACATGTATCCCTATAGGAGAAAAGAGAGTGAAACCTAAAAATGAAAACGGTTACTGCAAACGAACGGTTTAACCTAGAAGAACGAAATTTGGTGAGCCAAGTGGTTTTGGTGTACTGATCATTACCTGAAAGAATCATCAAGATTCGGTGAAAAAATGTTTGCTCTGATTTAAGGCAACTCGTAGTTTTTTGGAAGCTTGGCAACCAATTTCCATGAAAGGGATTTTCGCCAGTCTCTGCTTAGGGCTACATCAACAGCAAACAATCCATAGAGATAGAACTTGAAACTGCTTTATTGTGTCAAGTTTCAAAGAGCTAGCACAAACCGTGTTTGATTTAGAGTTCCAAATACATGTATCCCTATAGGAGAAAACAGAGTGAAACCTAAAAATGAAAACGGTTACTGCAAACGAACGGTTTAACCTAGAAGAACGAAATTTGGTGAGCCAAGTGGTTTTGGTGTACTGATCATTACCTTAAAGAATCATCAAGATTGGGTGAGAAAATATTTGCTGAGATTTCAGGCAACTCATAGTTTTTTGGAAGCTTGGCAACCCCTTTCCATGAAAGGGATTTTCGCCAGTCTCTGCTTAGGGCTACATCAACAGCAAACAAACCATAGAGATAGAACTTGAAACTGCTTTATTGTGTCATGTTTCAAAGAGCAAGCACAAACCGTATTTGATTTAGAGTTCCAAATACATGTATCCCTATAGGAGAAAACAGAGTAAAACCTAAAAATGAAAACGGTTACTGCAAACGAATGGTTTAACGTAGAAGAACGAAATTTGGTGAGCCAAGTGGTTTTGGTGTACTGTTCATTACCTTAAAGAATCATCAAGATTGGGTGAGAAAATGTTTGCTGAGATTTCAGGCAACTCGTAGTTTTTTGGAAGCTTGGCAACCCCTCTCCATGAAAGTGATTTTCGCCAGTCTCTGTTTAGGGCTACATCAACAGCAAACAAAGCATAGAGATAGAACTTGAAACTGCTTTATTGTGTCAAGTTTCAAAGAGCTAGCACAAACCGTGTTTGATTTAGAGTTCCAAATACATGTATCCCTATAGGAGAAAACAGAGTGAAACCTAAAAATGAAAACGGTTACTGGAAACGAACGGTTTAACGTAGAAGAACGAAATTTGGTGAGCCAAGTGGTTTTGGTGTACTGATCATTACCTTAAAGAATCATCAAGATTGGGTGAGAAAATGTTTGCTGAGATTTCAGGCAACTCGTAGTTTTTTGGAAGCTTGGCAACCCCTTTCCATGAAAGGGATTTTCGCCAGTCTCTGCTTAGGGCTACATCAACAGCAAACAAACCATAGAGATAGAACTTGAAACTGCTTTATTGTGTCAAGTTTCAAAGGGCTAGCACAAACCGTATTTGATTTAGAGTTCCAAATACATGTATCCCTATTGGAGAAAACAGAGTGAAACCTAAAAATGAAAACGGTTACTGCAAACGAACGGTTTAACGTAGAAGAACGAAATTTGGTGAGCGAAGTGGTTTTGGTGTAGTGATCATTACCTGAAAGAATCATCAAGATTGGTTAAAAAATGATTGCTGAGATTTCAGGCAACTCGTAGTTTTTTGGAAGCTTGGCAACCCCTCTCCATGAAAGTGATTTTCGCCAGTCTCTGTTTAGGGCTACATCAACAGCAAACAAACCATAGAGATAGAACTTGAAACTGCTTTATTGTGTCAAGTTTCAAAGGGCTAGCATAAACCGTATTTGATTTAGAGTTCCAAATACATGTATCCCTATAGGAGAAAACAGAGTGAAACCTAAAAATGAAAACGATTACTGCAAACGAACGGTTTAACCTAGAAGAACGAAATTTGGTGAGCCAAGTGGTTTTTGTGTACTGATCATTACCTGAAAGAATCATCAAGATTGGGTGAAAAAATGTATGCTGAGATTTCAGGCAACTCGTAGTTTTTTGGAAGCTTGGCAACCCCTTTCCATGAAAGTGATTTTCGCCAGTCTCTACTTAGGGCTACATCAACAGCAAACAAACCATAGAGATAGAACTTGAAACTGGTTTATTGTGTCAAGTTTCAAAGAGCTAGCACAAACCGTGTTTGATTTAGAGTTCCAAATACATGTATCCCTATAGGAGAAAACAGAGTGAAACCTAAAAATGAAAATGGTTACTGCAAACGAACGGTTTAACCTAGAAGAACGAAATTTGGTGAGCCAAGTGGTTTTGGTGTACTGATCATTACCTGAAAGAATCATCAAAATTGGGTGCAAAAATGTTTGCTGAGATTTCAGGGAACTCGTAGTTTTTTGGAAGCTTGGCAACCCCTTTCCATGTAAGGGATTTTCGCCAGTCTCTGCTTAGGGCTACATCAACAGCAAACAAACCATAGAGAGAGAACTTGAAACTGCTTTATTGTGTCAAGTTTCAAAGAGTTAGCAAAAACCGTATTTGATTTAGAGTTCCAAATACATGTATCCCTATAGGAGAAAACAGAGTGAAACCTAAAAATGAAAACGGTTACTGCAAACGAACGGTTTAACCTTGAAGAACGAAATTTGGTGAGCCAAGTGGTTTTGGTGTACTGATCATTACCTTAAAGAATCATCAAGATTGGGTGAGAAAATATTTGCTGAGATTTCAGGCAACTCATAGTTTTTTGGAAGCTTGGCAACCCCTTTCCATGAAAGTGATTTTCGCCAGTCTCTGCTTAGGGCTACATCAACAGCAAATAAAGGATAGAGATCGAACTTGAAACTGCTTTATTGTGTCAAGTATCAAAGAGCTAGCACAAACCGTGTTTGATTTAGAGTTCCAAATACATGTATCCCTATAGGAGAAAACAGTGTGAAACCTCAAAATGAAAACGGTTACTGCAAACGAACGGTTTAACCTAGAAGAACGAAATTTGGTTTGCCAAGTGGTTTTGGTGTACTGATCATTACCTGAAAGAATCATCATGATTGGGTGAATAAATGTTTGCTGAGATTTCAGGCAACTCGTAGTTTTTTGGAAGCTTGGAAACCCCTTTCTATGAAAGTGATTTTCGCCAGTCTCTGCTTAGGGCTACATCAACAGCAAACAAAGCATAGAGATAGAACTTGAAACTGCTTTATTGTGTCAAGTTTCAAAGAGCTAGCACAAACCGTGTTTGATTTAGAGTCCCAAATACATGTATCCCAATAGGAGAAAACAGAGTGAAACCTAAAAATGAAAACGGTTACTGCAAACGAACGGTTTAACGTAGAAGAACGAAATTTGGTGAGCCAAGTGTTTTTAGTGTACTGATCATTACCTGAAAGAATCATCAAGATTGGGTGAAAAAATGTTTGCTGAGATTTCAGACAACTCGTAGTTTTTTGGAAGCTTGGCAACCCCTTTCCATGAAAGTGATTTTCGCCAGTCTCTGCTTAGGGCTACATCAACAGCAAACAAAGGATAGAGATCGAACTTGAAACTGCTTTATTGTGTCAAGTATCAAAGAGCTAGCACAAACCGTGTTTGATTTAGAGTTCCAAATACATGTATCCCTATAGGAGAAAACAGAGTGAAACCTCAAAATGAAAACGGTTACTGCAAACGAACGGTTTAACCTAGAAGAACGAAATTTGGTTAGCCAAGTGGTTTTGGTGTACTGATCATTACCTGAAAGAATCATCAGGATTGGGTGAATAAATGTTTGCTGAGATTTCAGGCAACTCGTAGTTTTTTGGAAGCTTGGAAACCCCTTTCTATGAAAGTAATTTTCGCCAGTCTCTGCTTAGGGCTACATCAACAGCAAGCAAAGCATAGAGATAGAACTTGAAACTGCTTTATTGTGTCAAGTTTCAAAGAGCTAGCACAAACCGTGTTTGATTTAGAGTCCCAAATACATGTATCCCTATAGAAGAAAACAGAGTGAAACCTAAAAATGAAAACGGTTACTGCAAACGAACGGTTTAACCTAGAAACACGAAATTTGGTGAGCCAAGTGGTTTTGGTGTACTGATCATGACCTGAAAGAATCATCAAGATTTGGTGAAAAAATGTTTGCTGAGATTTCAGGCAACTCGTAGCTTTTTGGAAGCTTGGCAACCCCTTTCCATGAAAGTGATTTTCGCCAGTCTCTGCTTAGGGCTACATCAACAGCAAACAAACCATAGAGATAGAACTTGACACTGCTTTATTGTGTCAAGTTTCAAAGAGCTAGCACAAACCGTGTTTGATTTAGAGTTCCAAATACATGTATCCCTATAGGAGAAAACAGTGTGAAACCTCAAAATGAAAACGGTACTGCAAACGAACGGTTTAACGTAGAAGAACGAAATTTGGTGAGCGAAGTGGTTTTGGTGTAGTGATCATTACCTGAAAGAATCATCAAGATTGGTTAAAAAATGATTGCTGAGATTTCAGGCAACTCGTAGTTTTTTGGAAGCTTGGCAACCCCTCTCCATGAAAGTGATTTTCGCCAGTCTCTGTTTAGGGCTACATCAACAGCAAACAAAGCATAGAGATAGAACTTGAAACTGCTTTATTGTGTCAAGTTTCAAAGAGCTAGCAAAAACCGTGTTTGATTTAGAGTTCCAAATACATGTATCCCTATAGGAGAAAACAGAGTGAAACCTAAAAATGAAAACGGTTACTGGAAACGAACGGTTTAACGTAGAAGAACGAAATTTGGTGAGCCAAGTGGTTTTGGTGTACTGATCATTACCTTAAAGAATCATCAAGATTGGGTGAGAAAATGTTTGCTGAGATTTCAGGCAACTCGTAGTTTTTTGGAAGCTTGGCAACCCCTTTCCATGAAAGGGATTTTCGCCAGTCTCTGCTTATGGCTACATCAACAGCAAACAAACCATAGAGATAGAACTTGATACTGCTTTATTGTGTCAAGTTTCAAAGGGCTAGCACAAACCGTATTTGATTTAGAGTTCCAAATACATGTATCCCTATAGGAGAAAACAGAGTAAAACCTAAAAATGAAAACGGTTACTGCAAACGAATGGTTTAACGTAGAAGAACGAAATTTGGTGAGCCAAGTGGTTTTGGTGTACTGATCATTACCTGAAAGAATCATCAAGATTGGGTGAAAAAATGTTTGCTGAGATTTCAGGCAACTCTTAGTTTTTTGGAATCTTGGCAACCCCTTTCCATGAAAGTGATTTTCGCCAGTCTCTGCTTAGGGCTACATCAACAGCAAACAAAGCATAGAGATAGAACTTGAAACTACTTTATTGTGTCAAGTTTCAAAGAGCTAGCACAAACCGTGTTTGATTTAGAGTTCCAAATACATGTATCCCTATAGGAGAAAACAGAGTGAAACCTAAAAATGAAAATGGTTACTGCAAACGAACGGTTTAACCTAGAAGAACGAAATTTGGTGAGCCAAGTGGTTTTGGTGTACTGATCATTACCTGAAAGAATCATCAAAATTGGGTGAAAAAATGTTTGCTGAGATTTCAGGCAACTCGTAGTTTTTTGGAAGCTTGGCAACCCCTTTCCATGAAAGGGATTTTCGCCAGTCTCTGCTTAGGGCTATATCAACAGCAAACAAACCATAGAGAAAGAACTTGAAACTGCTTTATTGTGTCAAGTTTCAAAGAGCTAGCACAAACCGTATTTGATTTAGAGTTCCAAATACATGTATCCCTATAGGAGAAAACAGAGTGAAACCTAAAAATGAAAACGGTTACTGCAAACGAACGGTTTAACCTAGAAGAACGAAATTTGGTGAGCCAAGTGGTTTTGGTGTACTGATCATTACCTTAAAGAATCATCAAGATTGGGTGAGAAAATATTTGCTGAGATTTCAGGCAACTCGTAGTTTTTTGGAAGCTTGGCAACCCCTTTCCATGAAAGGGATTTTCGCCAGTCTCTGCTTAGGGCTACATCAACAGCAAACAAACCATAGAGAAAGAACTTGAAACCGCTTTATTGTGTCAAGTTTCAAAGAGCTAGCACAAACCGTATTTGATTTAGAGTTCCAAATACATGTATCCCTATAGGAGAAAACAGAGTAAAACCTAAAAATGAAAACGGTTACTGGAAACGAATGGTTTAACGTAGAAGAACGAAATTTGGTGAGCCAAGTGGTTTTGGTGTACTGATCATTACCTGAAAGAATCATCAAGATTGGGTGAAAAAATGTTTGCTGAGATTTCAGGCAACTCGTAGTTTTTTGGAAGCTTGGCAACCCCTTTCCATGAAAGTGATTTTCGCCAGTCTCTGCTTAGGGCTACATCAACAGCAAACAAAGCATAGAGATAGAACTTGAAACTACTTTATTGTGTCAAGTTTCAAAGAGCTAGCACAAACCGTGTTTGATTTAGAGTTCCAAATACATGTATCCCTATAGGAGAAAACAGAGTGAAACCTAAAAATGAAAATGGTTACTGCAAACGAACGGTTTAACCTAGAAGAACGAAATTTGGTGAGCCAAGTGGTTTTGGTGTACTGATCATTACCTGAAAGAATCATCAAAATTGGGTGAAAAAATGTTTGCTGAGATTTCAGGCAACTCGTAGTTTTTTGGAAGCTTGGCAACCCCTTTCCATGAAAGGGATTTTCGCCAGTCTCTGCTTAGGGCTACATCAACAGCAAACAAACCATAGAGAAAGAACTTGAAACTGCTTTATTGTGTCAAGTTTCAAAGAGCTAGCACAAACCGTATTTGATTTAGAGTTCCAAATACATGTATCCCTATAGGAGAAAACAGAGTGAAACCTAAAAATGAAAACGGTTACTGCAAACGAACGGTTTAACCTAGAAGAACGAAATTTGGTGAGCCAAGTGGTTTTGGTGTACTGATCATTACCTTAAAGAATCATCAAGATTGGGTGAGAAAATATTTGCTGAGATTTCAGGCAACTCGTAGTTTTTTGGAAGCTTGGCAACCCCTTTCCATGAAAGGGATTTTCGCCAGTCTCTGCTTAGGGCTACATCAACAGCAAAGAAACCATAGAGAAAGAACTTGAAACTGCTTTATTGTGTCAAGTTTCAAAGAGCTAGCACAAACCGTATTTGATTTAGAGTTCCAAATACATGTATCCCTATAGGAGAAAACAGAGTAAAACCTAAAAATGAAAACGGTTACTGCAAACGAATGGTTTAACGTAGAAGAACGAAATTTTGTGAGCCAAGTGGTTTTGGTGTACTGATCATTACCTGAAAGAATCATCAAGATTGGGTGAAAAAATGTTTGCTGAGATTTCAGGCAACTCGTAGTTTTTTAAAAGCTTGGCAACCCCTTTCCATGAAAGTGATTTTCGCCAGTCTCTGCTTAGGGCTACATCAACAGCAAACAAAGCATAGAGATAGAACTTGAAACTACTTTATTGTGTCAAGTTTCAAAGAGCTAGCACAAACCGTGTTTGATTTAGAGTTCCAAATACATGTATCCCTATAGGAGAAAACAGAGTGAAACCTAAAAATGAAAATGGTTACTGCAAACGAACGGTTTAACCTAGAAGAACGAAATTTGGTGAGCCAAGTGGTTTTGGTGTACTGATCATTACATGAAAGAATCATCAGGATTGGGTGAATAAATGTTTGCTGAGATTTCAGGCAACTCGTAGTTTTTTGGAAGCTTGGAAACCCCTTTCTATGAAAGTAATTTTCGCCAGTCTCTGCTTAGGGCTACATCAACAGCAAACAAAGCATAGAGATAGAACTTGAAACTGCTTTATTGTGTCAAGTTTCAAAGAGCTGGCACAAACCGTGTTTGATTTAGAGTCCCAAATACATGTATCCCTATAGGAGAAAACAGAGTGAAACCTAAAAATGAAAACGGTTACTGCAAACGAACGGTTTAACGTAGAAGAACGAAATTTGGTGAGCCTAGTGGTTTTGGTGTAGTGATCATTACCTGAAAGAATCATCAAGATTGGTTAAAAAATGATTGCTGAGATTTCAGGCAACTCGTAGTTTTTTGGAAGCTTGGCAACCCCTCTCCATGAAAGTGATTTTCGCCAGTCTCTGTTTAGGGCTACATCAACAGCAAACAAAACATACAGATAGAACTTGAAACTGCTTTATTGTGTCAAGTTTCAAAGAGCTAGCACAAACCGTGTTTGATTTAGAGTTCCAAATACATGTATCCCTATAGGAGAAAACAGAGTGAAACCTAAAAATGAAAACGGTTACTGGAAACGAACGGTTTAACGTAGAAGAACGAAATTTGGTGAGCCAAGTGGTTTTGGTGTACTGATCATTACCTTAAAGAATCATCAAGATTGGGTGAGAAAATGTTTGCTGAGATTTCAGGCAACTGGTAGTTTTTTGGAAGCTTGGCAACCCCTTAAAATGAAAGGGATTTTCGCCAGTCTCTGCTTATGGCTACATCAACAGCAAACAAACCATAGAGATAGAACTTGAAACTACTTTATTGTGTCAAGTTTCAAAGAGCTAGCACAAACCGTGTTTGATTTAGAGTTCCAAATACATGTATCCCTATAGGAGAAAACAGAGTGAAACCTAAAAATGAAAATGGTTACTGCAAACGAACGGTTTAACCTAGAAGAACGAAATTTGGTGAGCCAAGTGGTTTTGGTGTACTGATCATTACCTGAAAGAATCATCAAAATTGGGTGAAAAAATGTTTGCTGAGATTTCAGGCAACTCGTAGTTTTTTGGAAGCTTGGCAACCCCTTTCCATGAAAGGGATTTTCGCCAGTCTCTGCTTAGGGCTATATCAACAGCAAACAAACCATAGAGAAAGAACTTGAAACTGCTTTATTGTGTCAAGTTTCAAAGAGCTAGCACAAACCGTATTTGATTTAGAGTTCCAAATACATGTATCCCTATAGGAGAAAACAGAGTGAAACCTAAAAATGAAAACGGTTACTGCAAACGAACGGTTTAACCTAGAAGAACGAAATTTGGTGAGCCAAGTGGTTTTGGTGTACTGATCATTACCTTAAAGAATCATCAAGATTGGGTGAGAAAATATTTGCTGAGATTTCAGGCAACTCGTAGTTTTTTGGAAGCTTGGCAACCCCTTTCCATGAAAGGGATTTTCGCCAGTCTCTGCTTAGGGCTACATCAACAGCAAACAAACCATAGAGAAAGAACTTGAAACCGCTTTATTGTGTCAAGTTTCAAAGAGCTAGCACAAACCGTATTTGATTTAGAGTTCCAAATACATGTATCCCTATAGGAGAAAACAGAGTAAAACCTAAAAATGAAAACGGTTACTGGAAACGAATGGTTTAACGTAGAAGAACGAAATTTGGTGAGCCAAGTGGTTTTGGTGTACTGATCATTACCTGAAAGAATCATCAAGATTGGGTGAAAAAATGTTTGCTGAGATTTCAGGCAACTCGTAGTTTTTTGGAAGCTTGGCAACCCCTTTCCATGAAAGTGATTTTCGCCAGTCTCTGCTTAGGGCTACATCAACAGCAAACAAAGCATAGAGATAGAACTTGAAACTACTTTATTGTGTCAAGTTTCAAAGAGCTAGCACAAACCGTGTTTGATTTAGAGTTCCAAATACATGTATCCCTATAGGAGAAAACAGAGTGAAACCTAAAAATGAAAATGGTTACTGCAAACGAACGGTTTAACCTAGAAGAACGAAATTTGGTGAGCCAAGTGGTTTTGGTGTACTGATCATTACCTGAAAGAATCATCAAAATTGGGTGAAAAAATGTTTGCTGAGATTTCAGGCAACTCGTAGTTTTTTGGAAGCTTGGCAACCCCTTTCCATGAAAGGGATTTTCGCCAGTCTCTGCTTAGGGCTACATCAACAGCAAACAAACCATAGAGAAAGAACTTGAAACTG
>NW_027525803.1:0-15249 GCF_052094955.1 Ictidomys tridecemlineatus
CGCCATTCTTGCTTAGGGCTACATCAACAGCAAACAATGCATAGAGATAGAACTTGAAACTGCTTTATTGTGTCAAGTTTCAAAGAGCTAGCACATACCGTGTTTGATTTAGAGTTCCAAATACATGTATCTCTATAGGAGAAAACATAGTGAAACCTAAAAATGGAAACGGTTACTGCAAACGAACGGTTTAGCCTAAAAGAAAGAAATTTGGTGAGCCAAGTGGTTTTGGTGTACTGATCCTTACCTGAAAGAATCATCAAGATTGGGTGAAAAAATGTTTGCTGAGATTTCAGGCAACTCGTAATTTTTTGGAAGCTTGGCAACCCCTTTCCATGAAAGTGATTTTCGCCAGTCTCTGCTTAGGGCTACATGAACAGCAAACAAAGCATAGAGATAGAACTTGAAACTGCTTAATTGTGTCAAGTTTCAAAGAGCTAGGAAAAACCGTGTTTGATTTAGAGTTCCAAATACATGTATCCCTATAGGAGAAAACAGAGTGAAACCTAAAAATGAAAACGGTTACTGCAAACGAACGGTTTAACCTAGAAGAACGAAATTTGGTGATCCAAGTGGTTTTGGTGTACTGATCATTACCTGAAAGAATCATCAAGATTGGGTGAAAAAATGTTTGCTGAGATTTCAGGCAACTCGTAGTTTTTTGGAAGCTTGGCAACCCCTTTCCATGAAAGTGATTTTCACCACTCTCTGCTTAGGGCTACATCAACAGCAAACAAACCATAGAGAGAGAACTTGAAACTGCTTTATTTTGTCAAGTTTCAAAGAGCTAGAACAAACCGTGTTTCATTTAGAGTTCCAAATACATGTATCCCTATAGGAGAAAACAGAGTGAAACCTAAAAATGAAAACGGTTACTGCAAACGAACAGTTTAACCTCAAAGAAGGAAATTTGGTTAGCCAAGTGGTTTTGATGTACTGATCATTACCTGAAAGAATCTTCAAGATTGGGTGAAAAAATGTTTGCTGAGATTTCAGGCAACTCGTAGTTCTTTGGAAGCTTGGCAACCCCTTTCCATGAAAGTGATTTTCGCCAGTCTCTGCTTAGGGCTACATGGACAGCAAACAAAGCATAGAGATAGAACTTGAAACTGCTTTATTGTGTCAATTTCCAAAGAGCTAGCAAAAACCGTGTTTGATTTAGAGTTCCAAATACATGTATCCGTATAGGAGAAAACAGGGTGAAACCTAAAAATGAAAACGGTTACTGCAAACGAACGGTTGAACCTAGAAGAACGAAATTTGGTGAGCCAAGTGGTTTTGGTGTACTGATCATTACCTGAAAGAATCATCAAGATTGGGTGAAAAAATGTTTGCTGAGATTTCAGGCAACTCGTAGTTTTTTGGAAGCTTGTCAACCCCTTTCCATGAAAGTGATTTTCGCCACTCTCTGCTTAGGGCTAAACAGCAAACAAACCATAGAGATAGAACTTGAAACTGCTTTATTGTGTCAAGTTTCAAAGAGCTAGCACAAACCGTGTTTGATTTAGAGTTCCAAATACATTTATCCCTATAGGAGAAAACAGAGTGAAACCTAAAAATGGAAACGGTTACTGCAAACGAACGGTTTAACCTAGAAGAACGAAATTTGGTGTGCCAAGTGGTTTTGGTGTACTGATCATTACCTGAAAGAATCATCAAGATTGGGTGAAAAAATGTTTGCTGAGATTTCAGGCAACTCGTAGTTTTTTGGAAGCATGGCAACCCCTTTCCATGAAAGTGATTTTCGCCAGTCTCTGCTTAGGGCTACATCAACAGCAAACAAACATAGAGATAGAACTTGAAACTGCTTTCTTGTGTCAAGTTTCAAAGAGCTAGCACAAACCGTGTTTGATTTACAGTTCCAAATACATGTATCCCTATAGGAGAAAACAGAGTGAAACCTAAAAATGAAAACGGTTACTGCAAACGAACGGTTTAACCTAGAAGAACGAAATTTGGTGAGCCAAGTGGTTTTGGTGTACTGATCATTACCTGAAAGAATCATCAAGATTGGGTGAAAAAATGTTTGCTGAGATTTCAGGCAACTCGTAGTTTTTTGGAAGGTTGGCAACCCCTTTCCATGAAAGTGATTTTCGCCAGTCTCTGCTTAGGGCTACATCAACAGCAAACAAAGCGTAGAGGTAGAACTTGAAACTGCTTTATTGTGTCAAGTTTCAAAGAGCTAGCACAAAACGTGTTTGATTTAGAGTTCCAAATACATGTATCCCTATACTAGAAAACAGAGTGAAACCTAAAAATGAAATGGTTACTGCAAACGAACGGTTTAACCTAGAAGAACGAAATTTGGTGAGCCAAGTGGTTTTGGTGTAGTGATCATTACCTGAAAGAATCATCAAAATTGGGTGAAAAAATGTTTGCTAAGATTTCAGGCAACTCGTAGTTTTTTGGAAGCTTGGCAACCCCTTTCCATGAAAGTGATTTTCGCCAGTCTCTGCTTAGGGCTACATCAACAGCAAACAAAGCATAGAGATAGAACTTGAAACTGATTTATTGTGTCAAGTTTCAAAGAGCTAGCACAAACCGTGTTTGATTTAGAGTTCCAAATACATGTATCCCTATAGGAGAAAACAGAGTGAAACCTAAAAATGAAAACGGTTACTGCAAACGAACGGTTTAAAATAGAAGAACGAAATTTGGTGAGCCAAGTGGTTTTGGTGTACTGATCATTACCTGAAAGAATCATCAATATTGGGTAAAAAAATGTTTGCTGAGATTTCAGGCAACTCGTAGTTTTTTGGAAGCTTGGCAACCCTTTCCATGAAAGTGATTTTCACCACTGTCTGCTTAGGGCTACATCAACAGCAAACAAACCATAGAGAGAGAACTTGAAACTGCTTTATTTTGTCAAGTTTCAAAGAGGTAGAACAAACAGTTTTCATTTAGAGTTCCAAATACATGTATCCCTATAGGAGAAAACAGAGTGAAACCTAAAAATGAATACGGTTACTGCAAAGGAACTGTTTAACCTAGAAGAACGAAATTTGGTGAGCCAAGTGGTTTTGGTGTACTGATCATTACCTGAAAGAATCATCAAGACTGGGTGAAAAAATGTTTGCTGAGATTTCAGGCAACTCGTAGTTTTTTGGAAGCTTGTCAACCCCTTTCCATGAAAGTGATTTTCGCCAGTCTCTGCTTAGGGCTACATCAACAGCAAACAAACCATAGAGATAGAACTTGAAACTGCTTTATTGTGTCAAGTTTCAAAGAGCTAGCACAAACCGTGTTTGATTTAGAGTTCCAAATACATGTATCCCTATAGGAGAAAACGAGTGAAACCTAAAAATGGAAACGGTTACTGCAAACGAACGGTTTAACCTAGAAGAACGAAATTTGGTGAGCCAAGTGGTTTTGGTGTACTGATCATTACCTGAAAGAATCATCAAGATTGGGTGAAAAAAATGTTTGCTGAGATTTCAGGCAACTCGTAGTTTTTTGGAAGCATGGCAACCCCTTTCCATGAAAGTGATTTTCGCCAGTCTCTGCTTAGGGCTACATCAACAGCAAACAAACATAGAGATAGAACTTGAAACTGCTTTCTTGTGTCAAGTTTCAAAGAGCTAGCACAAACCGTGTTTGATTTACAGTTCCAAATACATGTATCCCTATAGGAGAAAACAGAGTGAAACCTAAAAATGAAAACGGTTACTGCAAACGAACGGTTTAACCTAGAAGAACGAAATTTGGTGAGCCAAGTGGTTTTGGTGTACTGATCATTACCTGAAGGAATCATCAAGATTGGGTAAAAAATGTTTGCTGAGATTTCAGGCAACTCGTAGTTTTTTGGAAGCTTGGCAACCCCTTTCCATGAAAGTGATTTTCACCACTGTCTGCTTAGGGCTACATCAACAGCAAACAAACCATAGAGAGAGAACTTGAAACTGCTTTATTTTGTCAAGTTTCAAAGAGCTAGAACAAACAGTTTTCATTTAGAGTTCCAAATACATGTATCCCTATAGGAGAAAACAGAGTGAAACCTAAAAATGAAAACGGTTACTGCAAACGAACAGTTTAACCTCAAAGAAGGAAATTTGGTTAGCCAAGTGGTTTTGATGTACTGATCATTACCTGAAAGAATCTTCAAGATTGGGTGAAAAAATGTTTGCTGAGATTTCAGGCAACTCGTAGTTTTTTGGAAGCTTGGCAACCCCTTTCCATGAAAGGGATTTTCGCCATTCTTGCTTAGGGCTACATCAACAGCAAACAATGCATAGAGATAGAACTTGAAACTGCTTTATTGTGTCAAGTTTCAAAGAGCTAGCACATACCGTGTTTGATTTAGAGTTCCAAATACATGTATCTCTATAGGAGAAAACATAGTGAAACCTAAAAATGGAAACGGTTACTGCAAACGAACGGTTTAGCCTAAAAGAAAGAAATTTGGTGAGCCAAGTGGTTTTGGTGTACTGATCCTTACCTGAAAGAATCATCAAGATTGGGTGAAAAAATGTTTGCTTAGATTTCAGGCAACTCGTAATTTTTTGGAAGCTTGGCAACCCCTTTCCATGAAAGTGATTTTCGCCAGTCCCTGCTTAGGGCTACATGAACAGCAAACAAAGCATAGAGATAGAACTTGAAACTGCTTAATTGTGTCAAGTTTCAAAGAGCTAGGAAAAACCGTGTTTGATTTAGAGTTCCAAATACATGTATCCCTATAGGAGAAAACAGAGTGAAACCTAAAAATGAAAACGGTTACTGCAAACGAACGGTTTAACCTAGAAGAACGAAATTTGGTGATCCAAGTGGTTTTGTGTACTGATCATTACCTGAAAGAATCATCAATATTGGGTGAAAAAATGTTTGCTGAGATTTCAGGCAACTCGTAGTTTTTTGGAAGCTTGGCAACCCCTTTCCATGAAAGTGATTTTCACCACTCTCTGCTTAGGGCTACATCAACAGCAAACAAACCATAGAGAGAGAACTTGAAACTGCTTTATTTTGTCAAGTTTCAAAGAGCTAGAACAAACCGTGTTTCATTTAGAGTTCCAAATACATGTATCCCTATAGGAGAAAACAGAGTGAAACCTAAAAATGAAAACGGTTACTGCAAACGAACAGTTTAACCTCAAAAGAAGGAAATTTGGTTAGCCAAGTGGTTTTGATGTACTGATCATTACCTGAAAGAATCTTCAAGATTGGGTGAAAAAATGTTTGCTGAGATTTCAGGCAACTCGTAGTTCTTTGGAAGCTTGGCAACCCCTTTCCATGAAAGGGATTTTCGCCATTCTTGCTTAGGGCTACATCAACAGCAAACAAAGCATAGAGATAGAACTTGAAACTGCTTTATTGTGTCAAGTTTCAAAGAGCTAGCACAAACCGTGTTTGATTTAGAGTTCCAAATACATGTATCTCTATAGGAGAAAATAGTGAAACCTAAAAATGGAAACGGTTACTGCAAACGAACGGTTTAGCCTAGAAGAACGAAATTTGGTGAGCCAAGTGGTTTTGGTGTACTGATCATTACCTGAAAGAATCATCAATATTGGGTGAAAAAATGTTTGCTGAGATTTCAGGCAACTCGTAGTTTTTTGGAAGCTTGGCAACCCCTTTCCATGAAAGTGATTTTCACCACTCTCTGCTTAGGGCTACATCAACAGCAAACAAACCATAGAGAGAGAACTTGAAACTGCTTTATTTTGTCAAGTTTCAAAGAGCTAGAACAAACCGTGTTTCATTTAGAGTTCCAAATACATGTATCCCTATAGGAGAAAACAGAGTGAAACCTAAAAATGAAAACGGTTACTGCAAACGAACAGTTTAACCTCAAAGAAGGAAATTTGGTTAGCCAAGTGGTTTTGATGTACTGATCATTACCTGAAAGAATCTTCAAGATTGGGTGAAAAAATGTTTGCTGAGATTTCAGGCAACTCGTAGTTCTTTGGAAGCTTGGCAACCCCTTTCCATGAAAGGGATTTTCGCCATTCTTGCTTAGGGCTACATCAACAGCAAACAAAGCATAGAGATAGAACTTGAAACTGCTTTATTGTGTCAAGTTTCAAAGAGCTAGCACAAACCGTGTTTGATTTAGAGTTCCAAATACATGTATCTCTATAGGAGAAAATAGTGAAACCTAAAAATGGAAACGGTTACTGCAAACGAACGGTTTAGCCTAGAAGAACGAAATTTGGTGAGCCAAGTGGTTTTGGTGTACTGATCATTACCTGAAAGAATCATCAAGATTGGGTGAAAAAATGTTTGCTGAGATTTCAGGCAACTCGTAGTTTTTTGGAAGCTTGGCAACCCCTTTCCATGAAAGTGATTTTCTCCAGTCTCTGCTTAGGGCTACATGGACAGCAAACAAAGCATAGAGATAGAACTTGAAACTGCTTTATTGTGTCAATTTCCAAAGAGCTAGCAAAAACCGTGTTTGATTTAGAGTTCCAAATACATGTATCCCTATAGGAGAAAACAGGGTGAAACCTAAAAATGAAAACGGTTACTGCAAACGAACGGTTGAACCTAGAAGAACGAAATTTGGTGAGCCAAGTGGTTTTGGTGTACTGATCATTACCTGAAAGAATCATCAAGATTGGGTGAAAAAATGTTTGCTGAGATTTCAGGCAACTCGTAGTTTTTTGGAAGCTTGTCAACCCCTTTCCATGAAAGTGATTTTCGCCAGTCTCTGCTTAGGGCTACATCAACAGCAAACAAACCATAGAGATAGAACATGAAACTGCTTTATTGTGTCAAGTTTCAAGAGCTAGCACAAACCGTGTTTGATTTAGAGTTCCAAATACATGTATCCCTATAGGAGAAAACAGAGTGAAACCTAAAAATGGAAACGGTTACTGCAAACGAACGGTTTAACCTAGAAGAACGAAATTTGGTGAGCCAAGTGGTTTTGGTGTACTGATCATTACCTGAAAGAATCATCAAGATTGGGTGAAAAAATGTTTGCTGAGATTTCAGGCAACTCGTAGTTTTTTGGAAGCATGGCAACCCCTTTCCATGAAAGTGATTTTCGCCAGTCTCTGCTTAGGGCTACATCAACAGCAAACAAACATAGAGATAGAACTTGAAACTGCTTTCTTGTGTCAAGTTTCAAAGAGCTAGCACAAACCGTGTTTGATTTAGAGTTCCAAATACATGTATCCCTATAGGAGAAAACAGAGTGAAACCTAAAAATGAAAACGGTTACTGCAAACGAACGGTTTAAAATAGAAGAACGAAATTTGGTGAGCCAAGTGGTTTTGGTGTACTGATCATTACCTGAAAGAATCATCAAGATTGGGTAAAAAAATGTTTGCTGAGATTTCAGGCAACTCGTAGTTTTTTGGAAGCTTGGCAACCCCTTTCCATGAAAGTGATTTTCACCACTGTCTGCTTAGGGCTACATCAACAGCAAACAAACCATAGAGAGAGAACTTGAAACTGCTTTATTTTGTCAAGTTTCAAAGAGCTAGAACAAACAGTTTTCATTTAGAGTTCCAAATACATGTATCCCTATAGGAGAAAACAGAGTGAAACCTAAAAATGAATACGGTTACTGCAAAGGAACGGTTTAACCTAGAAGAACGAAATTTGGTAAGCCAAGTGGTTTTGGTGTACTGATCATTACCTGAAAGAATCATCAAGATTGGGTGAAAAAATGTTTGCTGAGATTTCAGGCAACTCGTAGTTTTTTGGAAGCTTGGCAACCCCTTTCCATGAAAGTGATTTTAGCCAGTCTCTGGTTAGGGCTACATCAACAGCAAACAAACCATAGAGAGAGAACTTGAAACTGCTTTATTTTGTCAAGTTTCAAAGAGCTAGAACAAACCGTGTTTCATTTAGAGTTCCAAATACATGTATCCCTATAGGAGAAAACAGAGTGAAACCTAAAAATGAAAACGGTTACTGCAAACGAACAGTTTAACCTCAAAGAAGAAAATTTGGTTAGCCAAGTGGTTTTGATGTACTGATCATTACCTGAAAGAATCATCAAGATTGGGTGAAAAAATGTTTGCTGAGATTTCAGGCAACTCGTAGTTTTTTGGAAGCATGGCAACCCCTTTCCATGAAAGTGATTTTCGCCAGTCTCTGCTTAGGGCTACATCAACAGCAAACAAACATAGAGATAGAACTTGAAACTGCTTTCTTGTGTCAAGTTTCAAAGAGCTAGCACAAACCGTGTTTGATTTACAGTTCCAAATACATGTATCCCTATAGGAGAAAACAGAGTGAAACCTAAAAATGAAAACGGTTACTGCAAACGAACGGTTTAACCTAGAAGAACGAAATTTGGTGAGCCAAGTGGTTTTGGTGTACTGATCATTACCTGAAAGAATCATCAAGATTGGGTGAAAAAATGTTTGCTGAGATTTCAGGCAACTCGTAGTTTTTTGGAAGGTTGGCAACCCCTTTCCATGAAAGTGATTTTCGCCAGTCTCTGCTTAGGGCTACATCAACAGCAAACAAAGCGTAGAGGTAGAACTTGAAACTGCTTTATTGTGTCAAGTTTCAAAGAGCTAGCACAAACCGTGTTTGATTTAGAGTTCCAAATACATGTATCCCTATACTAGAAAACAGAGTGAAACCTAAAAATGAAATGGTTACTGCAAACGAACGGTTTAACCTAGAAGAACGAAATTTGGTGAGCCAAGTCGTTTTGGTGTAGTGATCATTACCTGAAAGAATCATCAAAATTGGGTGAAAAAATGTTTGCTAAGATTTCAGGCAACTCGTAGTTTTTTGGAAGCTTGGCAACCCCTTTCCATGAAAGTGATTTTCGCCAGTCTCTGCTTAGGGCTACACCAACAGCAAACAAACTGTAGAGAGAGAACTTGAAACTGATTTCTTGTGTCAAGTTTCAAAGAGCTAGCAAAAACCGTGTTTGATTTAGAGTTCCAAATACATGTATCCCTATAGAAGAAAACAGAGTGAAACCTCAAAATGAAAACGGTTACTGCAAACGAACGGTTTAACCTAGAAGAACGAAATTTGGTGAGCCAAGTGGTTTTGGTGTACTGATCATTACCTGATAGAATCATCAAGATTGGGTGAAAAAATGTTTGCTGAGATTTCAGGCAACTCGTAGTTTTTTGGAAGCTTGTCAACCCCTTTCCATGAAAGTGATTTTCGCCAGTCTCTGCTTAGGGCTACATCAACAGCAAACAAACCATAGAGATAGAACATGAAACTGCTTTATTGTGTCAAGTTTCAAGAGCTAGCACAAACCGTGTTTGATTTAGAGTTCCAAATACATGTATCCCTATAGGAGAAAACAGAGTGAAACCTAAAAATGGAAACGGTTACTGCAAACGAACGGTTTAACCTAGAAGAACGAAATTTGGTGAGCCAAGTGGTTTTGGTGTACTGATCATTACCTGAAAGAATCATCAAGATTGGGTGAAAAAATGTTTGCTGAGATTTCAGGCAACTCGTAGTTTTTTGGAAGCATGGCAACCCCTTTCCATGAAAGTGATTTTCGCCAGTCTCTGCTTAGGGCTACATCAACAGCAAACAAACATAGAGATAGAACTTGAAACTGCTTTCTTGTGTCAAGTTTCAAAGAGCTAGCACAAACCGTGTTTGATTTAGAGTTCCAAATACATGTATCCCTATAGGAGAAAACAGAGTGAAACCTAAAAATGAAAACGGTTACTGCAAACGAACGGTTTAAAATAGAAGAACGAAATTTGGTGAGCCAAGTGGTTTTGGTGTACTGATCATTACCTGAAAGAATCATCAAGATTGGGTGAAAAAATGTTTGCTGAGATTTCAGGCAACTCGTAGTTTTTTGGAAGCTTGGCAACCCCTTTCCATGAAAGTGATTTTCACCACTGTCTGCTTAGGGCTACATCAACAGCAAACAAACCATAGAGAGAGAACTTGAAACTGCTTTATTTTGTCAAGTTTCAAAGAGCTAGAACAAACAGTTTTCATTTAGAGTTCCAAATACATGTATCCCTATAGGAGAAAACAGAGTGAAACCTAAAAATGAATACGGTTACTGCAAAGGAACGGTTTAACCTAGAAGAACGAAATTTGGTAAGCCAAGTGGTTTTGGTGTACTGATCATTACCTGAAAGAATCATCAAGATTGGGTGAAAAAATGTTTGCTGAGATTTCAGGCAACTCGTAGTTTTTTGGAAGCTTGGCAACCCCTTTCCATGAAAGTGATTTTAGCCAGTCTCTGGTTAGGGCTACATCAACAGCAAACAAACCATAGAGAGAGAACTTGAAACTGCTTTATTTTGTCAAGTTTCAAAGAGCTAGAACAAACCGTGTTTCATTTAGAGTTCCAAATACATGTATCCCTATAGGAGAAAACAGAGTGAAACCTAAAAATGAAAACGGTTACTGCAAACGAACAGTTTAACCTCAAAGAAGAAAATTTGGTTAGCCAAGTGGTTTTGATGTACTGATCATTACCTGAAAGAATCATCAAGATTGGGTGAAAAAATGTTTGCTGAGATTTCAGGCAACTCGTAGTTTTTTGGAAGCATGGCAACCCCTTTCCATGAAAGTGATTTTCGCCAGTCTCTGCTTAGGGCTACATCAACAGCAAACAAACATAGAGATAGAACTTGAAACTGCTTTCTTGTGTCAAGTTTCAAAGAGCTAGCACAAACCGTGTTTGATTTACAGTTCCAAATACATGTATCCCTATAGGAGAAAACAGAGTGAAACCTAAAAATGAAAACGGTTACTGCAAACGAACGGTTTAACCTAGAAGAACGAAATTTGGTGAGCCAAGTGGTTTTGGTGTACTGATCATTACCTGAAAGAATCATCAAGATTGGGTGAAAAAATGTTTGCTGAGATTTCAGGCAACTCGTAGTTTTTTGGAAGGTTGGCAACCCCTTTCCATGAAAGTGATTTTCGCCAGTCTCTGCTTAGGGCTACATCAACAGCAAACAAAGCGTAGAGGTAGAACTTGAAACTGCTTTATTGTGTCAAGTTTCAAAGAGCTAGCACAAACCGTGTTTGATTTAGAGTTCCAAATACATGTATCCCTATACTAGAAACAGAGTGAAACCTAAAAATGAAATGGTTACTGCAAACGAACGGTTTAACCTAGAAGAACGAAATTTGGTGAGCCAAGTCGTTTTGGTGTAGTGATCATTACCTGAAAGAATCATCAAAATTGGGTGAAAAAATGTTTGCTAAGATTTCAGGCAAACTCGTAGTTTTTTGGAAGCTTGGCACCCCTTTCCATGAAAGTGATTTTCGCCAGTCTCTGCTTAGGGCTACACCAACAGCAAACAAACTGTAGAGAGAGAACTTGAAACTGATTTCTTGTGTCAAGTTTCAAAGAGCTAGCAAAAACCGTGTTTGATTTAGAGTTCCAAATACATGTATCCCTATAGAAGAAAACAGAGTGAAACCTCAAAATGAAAACGGTTACTGCAAACGAACGGTTTAACCTAGAAGAACGAAATTTGGTGAGCCAAGTGGTTTTGGTGTACTGATCATTACCTGATAGAATCATCAAGATTGGGTGAAAAAATGTTTGCTGAGATTTCAGGCAACTCGTAGTTTTTTGGAAGCTTGGCAACCGCTTTCCATGAAAGTGATTTTCGCCAGTCTCTGCTTAGGGCTACATCAACATCAAACAAAACATAGAGATAGAACTTGAAACTGCTTTATTGTGTCAAGTTTCCAAAAGCTAGCACAAACCGTGTTTGATTAAGAGTTCCAAATACATGTATTTCTATAGTAGAAAACAGAGAGAAACCTAAAAATGAAAACGGTTACTGCAAACGAACGGTTTAACCTAGAAGAACGAAATTTGGTGAGCCAAGTGGTTTTGATGTACTGATCATTACCTGAAAGAATCGTCAAGATTGGGTTAAAAAAATGTTTGCTGAGATTTCAGGCAACTCGTAGTTTTTTGGAAGCTTGGCAACCCCTTTCCATGAAAGTGATTTTCGCCAGTCTCTGCTTAGGGCTACATCAACAGCAAACAAAACATAGAGATAGAACTTGAAACTGCTTTATTGTGTCAAGTTTCAAAGAGCTAGCACAAACCGTGTTTGATTTAGAGTTCCAAATACATGTATCCCTATAGGAGAAAACAGAGTGAAACCTAAAAATGAAAACGGTTACTGCAAACGAACGGTTTAAAATAGAAGAACGAAATTTGGTGAGCCAAGTGGTTTTGGTGTACTGATCATTACCTGAAAGAATCATCAATATTGGGTAAAAAAATGTTTGCTGAGATTTCAGGCCACTCGTAGTTTTTTGGAAGCTTGGCAACCCCTTTCCATGAAAGTGATTTTCACCACTGTCTGCTTAGGGCTACATCAACAGCAAACAAACCATAGAGAGAGAACGTGAAACTGCTTTATTTTGTCAAGTTTCAAAGAGCTAAAACAAACAGTTTTCATTTAGAGTTCCAAATACATGTATCCCTATAGGAGAAAACAGAGTGAAACCTAAAAATGAATACGGTTACTGCAAAGGAACTGTTTAACCTAGAAGAACGAAATTTGGTGAGCCAAGTGGTTTTGGTGTACTGATAATTACCTGAAAGAATCATCAAGACTGGGTGAAAAATGTTTGCTGAGATTTCAGGCAACTCGTAGTTTTTTGGAAGCATGGCAACCCCTTTCCATGAAAGTGATTTTCGCCAGTCTCTGCTTAGGGCTACATCAACAGCAAACAAACATAGAGATAGAACTTGAAACTGCTTTCTTGTGTCAAGTTTCAAAGAGCTAGCACAAACCGTGTTTGATTTACAGTTCCAAATACATGTATCCCTATAGGAGAAAACAGAGTGAAACCTAAAAATGAAAACGGTTACTGCAAACGAACGGTTTAACCTAGAAGAACGAAATTTGGTGAGCCAAGTGGTTTTGGTATACTGATCATTACCTGAAGGAATCATCAAGATTGGGTAAAAAATGTTTGCTGAGATTTCAGGCAACTCGTAGTTTTTTGGAAGCTTGGCAACCCCTTTCCATGAAAGTGATTTTCACCACTGTCTGCTTAGGGCTACATCAACAGCAAACAAACCATAGAGAGAGAACTTGAAACTGCTTTATTTTGTCAAGTTTCAAAGAGCTAGAACAAACAGTTTTCATTTAGAGTTCCAAATACATGTATCCCTATAGGAGAAAACAGAGTGAAACCTAAAAATGAAAACGGTTACTGCAAACGAACAGTTTAACCTCAAAGAAGGAAATTTGGTTAGCCAAGTGGTTTTGATGTACTGATCATTACCTGAAAGAATCTTCAAGATTGGGTGAAAAAATGTTTGCTGAGATTTCAGGCAACTCGTAGTTTTTTGGAAGCTTGGCAACCCCTTTCCATGAAAGGGATTTTCGCCATTCTTGCTTAGGGCTACATCAACAGCAAACAATGCATAGAGATAGAACTTGAAACTGCTTTATTGTGTCAAGTTTCAAAGAGCTAGCACATACCGTGTTTGATTTAGAGTTCCAAATACATGAATCTCTATAGGAGAAAACATAGTGAAACCTAAAAATGGAAACGGTTACTGCAAACGAACGGTTTAGCCTAAAAGAAAGAAATTTGGTGAGCCAAGTGGTTTTGGTGTACTGATCCTTACCTGAAAGAATCATCAAGATTGGGTGAAAAAATGTTTGCTTAGATTTCAGGCAACTCGTAATTTTTTGGAAGCTTGGCAACCCCTTTCCATGAAAGTGATTTTCGCCAGTCTCTGCTTAGGGCTACATGAACAGCAAACAAAGCATAGAGATAGAACTTGAAACTGCTTAATTGTGTCAAGTTTCAAAGAGCTAGGAAAAACCGTGTTTGATTTAGAGTTCCAAATACATGTATCCCTATAGGAGAAAACAGAGTGAAACCTAAAAATGAAAACGGTTACTGCAAACGAACGGTTTAACCTAGAAGAACGAAATTTGGTGATCCAAGTGGTTTTGGTGTACTGATCATTACCTGAAAGAATCATCAAGATTGGGTGAAAAAATGTTTGCTGAGATTTCAGGCAACTCGTAGTTTTTTGGAAGCTTGGCAACCCCTTTCCATGAAAGTGATTTTCACCACTCTCTGCTTAGGGCTACATCAACAGCAAACAAACCATAGAGAGAGAACTTGAAACTGCTTTATTTTGTCAAGTTTCAAAGAGCTAGAACAAACCGTGTTTCATTTAGAGTTCCAAATACATGTATCCCTATAGGAGAAAACAGAGTGAAACCTAAAAATGAAAACGGTTACTGCAAACGAACAGTTTAACCTCAAAGAAGGAAATTTGGTTAGCCAAGTGGTTTTGATGTACTGATCATTACCTGAAAGAATCTTCAAGATTGGGTGAAAAAATGTTTGCTGAGATTTCAGGCAACTCGTAGTTCTTTGGAAGCTTGGCAACCCCTTTCCATGAAAGGGATTTTCGCCATTCTTGCTTAGGGCTACATCAACAGCAAACAAAGCATAGAGATAGAACTTGAAACTGCTTTATTGTGTCAAGTTTCAAAGAGCTAGCACAAACCGTGTTTGATTTAGAGTTCCAAATACATGTATCTCTATAGGAGAAAACAAAGTGAAACCTAAAAATGGAAACGGTTACTGCAAACGAACGGTTTAGCCTAGAAGAACGAAATTTGGTGAGCCAAGTGGTTTTGGTGTACTGATCATTACCTGAAAGAATCATCAAGATTGGGTGAAAAAATGTTTGCTGAGATTTCAGGCAACTCGTAGTTTTTTGGAAGCTTGGAGACCCCTTTCCATGAAAGTGATTTTCGCCAGTCTCTGCTTAGGGCTACATGGACAGCAAACAAAGCATAGAGATAGAACTTGAAACTGCTTTATTGTGTCAATTTCCAAAGAGCTAGCAAAAACCGTGTTTGATTTAGAGTTCCAAATACATGTATCCCTATAGGAGAAAACAGGGTGAAACCTAAAAATGAAAACGGTTACTGCAAACGAACGGTTGAACCTAGAAGAACGAAATTTGGTGAGCCAAGTGGTTTTGGTGTACTGATCATTACCTGAAAGAATCATCAAGATTGGGTGAAAAAATGTTTGCTGAGATTTCAGGCAACTCGTAGTTTTTTGGAAGCTTGTCAACCCCTTTCCATGAAAGTGATTTTCGCCAGTCTCTGCTTAGGGCTACATCAACAGCAAACAAACCATAGAGATAGAACTTGAAACTGCTTTATTGTGTCAAGTTTCAAAGAGCTAGCACAAACCGTGTTTGATTTAGAGTTCCAAATACATGTATCCCTATAGGAGAAAACAGAGTGAA
Source organism: Ictidomys tridecemlineatus (assembly GCF_052094955.1). Classification (NCBI taxonomy): domain Eukaryota; kingdom Metazoa; phylum Chordata; class Mammalia; order Rodentia; family Sciuridae; genus Ictidomys; species Ictidomys tridecemlineatus. The sequence goes on from NW_027525803.1 coordinate 15,170, forward strand.
ACCTAAAAATGGAAACGGTTACTGCAAACGAACGGTTTAACCTAGAAGAACGAAATTTGGTGAGCCAAGTGGTTTTGGTG
>NW_027525804.1:0-15227 GCF_052094955.1 Ictidomys tridecemlineatus
ACCTGCTCTCGACAACAGTCTTATCTCTACCCTAGTCTCTAACCTCTGCTCTTTGCAACAGTCCTTCTGCACCACAGTCTCCAACTTATGCTTTCTGTATCAGTCCTTCTGCACCCCAGTCTCCTACCTCTGCTCTCTGTAACAGTCGTTCTGCATTTCAGTCACCAACCTCTGCTCTCTGCAACAGTCTTTTGGCACCAAGTCTCAAAATGCTACTCTCTGAAAAAGTATTTCTCAACCCCAGTCTTCAACCTCTGCTTACTGCAGCAGTTCTTCTGCACCCAATGTCCAACCTCTACTCTTCGTAAGAGTCTTTCTGTACCCAAGTCTCCAACCTATTTTCTCTACAACACTTCTTCTGTACCCTAGTCTCCAACCTCTGCTCTCTATAACAGTCCTTCTGTTCCGCAGTCTCCAAACTCTGTTTCCTTTAATGGTCCTTCTGCACCCCAGTTTACAACCTCTTCTTTCTTTATCAGTCCTTCTGCACCACAGTCTCCAAACTCTGCTCTCTGTAACCAGTCCTTCTGCACCACAGTCTGCAACTTCTGCACTCTGCAATAGTCCTACTGCACCCCAGTCTCTGACACCTGCTCTCGACAACAGTCTTTCTCTACCATAGTCTTCAACCTCTGCTCTTTGCAATAGTCCTTCTGCACCACAGTCTCCAACTTATGCTTTCTGTATCAGTCCTTCTGCACCTTAGTCTCCAACCTCTGCTCTCTTTAACAGTCGTTCTGCACTTCAGTCACCAACCTCTGATCTCTGCAACAGTCCTTTGGCACCTACTCTCAAAATGCTACTCTCTGAAAAAGTCTTTCTCCACCCCAGTCTTCAACCTCTGCTTACTGCAGCAGTTCTTCTGCACCCAATCTCCAAGCTCTACTCTCTGTAGGAGTCTTTCTGTACCCAAGTCTCCAACCTCTACTCTCTGCAACATTTCTTCTGCACCCCAGTCTTCAACATCTGCTCTCTACAACAGTTCTTCTGCACCCCAGTCTCCAATCTCTGCTATCTGTATCAGTACTTTTGCATTCAAGTCTCTAACCACTGCTCTCTGTAAAAGTCCTTCTGCAACTCAGTGTTTAAATTCTGCTCTGAGCAACAGTCACTCCCCACCCCAATCTCCAACGTCTGCTCTCCGCAACAGTTCTTCTGCACCCCAGTCTCCAACCTCTGCTCTCTGCAGCGATCCTTCTGCACCCTGTCTCAAAACTCTGCTCACGGCAACACTCCTTGTGTGTCTCCAATATGTCTCTCTGCAACAGTTCTACTGTACCTCATCTGAAAACTTTGCCCTCTGTAAGAATCCTTCTTAACCCCAGCGTCCAACCTCTGCTGTCTGTAACAGTCATTCTGTCCTACAGTCTCCAACCTGTGCTCTCTGTAAGAGTTTTTCTGCACCCCAGTCTCCAACCTCTGCTCTCTGTAACAATCCTTCTGAAATCTAGTCTCCAAACTCTGCTCTCGGCAATGATACTTTTGCACCCCAGTCTCCAACCTCTGCTCTCTGCAAAAGTCTTTCTGCACCCCAGTCTCCAACATTTGCTCTCTGCAACAATCCTCCTGAACATCAGTCTGATATCTCTGCTCTCTGCAACCATCCTTGTGCACCCCAGTCTCCCATCTCTTCATTCTGTAACAGCCCTTCTGCACCTCAGTCTTTAAAATCTCCTCTCTCTAACAGTGATTCTGCACCCCAGTCTTCAATTTCTGCTCTCTATAAGATACTTTCGCACCCCATTTTCCAAATCTGCTCTCTGTAACATTCCTTCTGCTCCACAGAATTTAACCTCTGCTCTCTCTAACAGACCTTCTGCTCCCCAGTCTCCAACCTCTGCTCTCTGTAACAGTCCTTCTGCTCCCCAGTCTCCAACCTCTGCTCTCTGTAACAGTCCTTCTGTACCACAGTCCCCAAACTCTGATCTCTGTAACGGTCCTTCTGCACCCCAGTCTCCAACCTCTCCTTTCTGTATCATTCCTTCTGCACCACAGTTTCCAAACTCTGCTCTCTGTAACATTCTTTCTGCACCTTAGTCTCCATACCTCTTCTGTCTGCAACAGTTCTTCTGCAACCCAGTCTCCAAGGTCTGCACTCTAAAAGAGTTTTTCTCCACACCAGTCTCCAAACTCTGCTCTCTGTAACAGTCCTCCTGTAGTGCAGTCTCCAAAATCTGCTCTCTGTAACAGTCCTTCTGCTCCCCAGTCTTCAACCTCTGCTTTCTGTATCAGTCTTTCTGCACCCCAGTCTCCAAACTCATCTCTCTGTAACAGTCCTTCTGGACCTCAGTCTCCAACTTCTGCTCTCTGCAACAGTCCTTCTGCACCCAAGTCTCAAACCTCTGCTTTCTGCAACAGTCATTCTACACCCATTCTCCAAACTTTGCTATCTGCAACAGTCCTCTGCACACCAGTCTCCAAACTCTGCTCTCTTTAACAATCCTTCTGAACCTCAGTTTCCAAACTCTGCTCTATACAATGGTCTTTCTACACCTCAGTCTCTAAACTTTACTCTCTGTAACAGTCCTTCTGAACCACAGTCTCCAACATCTGCTTTCTGTCAGATCCCCCTGCAACCCAGTTTGTAACAGTCCTTCTGCATTCCTTGTCCACCCTCTGTTCTTGTAACAGTCCTTTTGCACGCCAGTCTCAAACCTCTGCTGCTACAACGATCCTTCTGCACCCCAGTGTCCAACCTCTGCTCTCTGCAACAGTCTTTCTGCACCCCAGTCTCCAATATCTGCTCTCTGCAAAAGTCTTTCTGCACCTCAGTCTGAAAACTCTGTTCACTGCAACGATCATTCTGCACCCCACTCTCCAACCTCTGCTCTCTGTAACAGTCCTGCTGTACCACAGTCTCCAAACTCTGCTCTCTGTAAGATCCTTCTGCAACCCTGTCTCAAAACTCTGCTGTCTTTAACAGTCATTCTGCACCCCAGTATCCAACCTCTGCTCTGTGTATCAGGCCTTTTGCACCCCATTCTCCAACCTCTGCTCTCTGGTCTTTGTAACCTTCTTTCTGCACCCCAATTTCCAAACTCTGATCTCTGTAACAGTACTTCTACACCTCAGTCTCCACTCTCTGCTCTCTGTAACAGTCTTTCTGCACCTCAGTCTGACACCTTTCCTCTCTGCACGGTTCTTCTGCACCTCAGTCTCCAACCACTGCTTTCTGTAACAGTCCACCTGCAACTCAGTCTCCAACCTCTTCACTCCGTAAGATCCTTCGGTTACCCAGTCTCCAAATTCTGCTCTCTATAACAGTCCTTCTGCACCACAGTCTCTAACCTCTACTCTCTGTAACAGGACTTCTGCACGCCAGTCTCCAAACTCTGCTCTCTATAGCAGGCCGTCTGCACCCCAGTCTCCAAAATCTGCTCTCTAAAATGATTCTTCTGCACCCCAGTCTCCAACCTCTGCTCTCTGCAATAATCCTAATGCACTACAGTCTCCAACCTCTGATCTCTACAACAGTCCATCTGCACCTCAGTCTCCAAATTCTGCTCTCTGTAAGATGCTTCTGCACCCCTGTATCCAAACTCTGCTCTCTGCAGCAGTCTTTCTGCACCCCAGTCTCCAACCTCTTCTCTCTACAAGAGTCCTTCTGCACACTGGTTACCAACATCTTCTCTCTGCAACAGTCCTTCTGCAACCCAGTCTCCAACATCTGCTCTCTGCAACAGTTCTTCTGCACCTCAGTCTGAATACTCTACTCTCTACAACGAGCCTTCTGCACCCCAGTCTCCTACCTTGGCTCTCTATAACAGTCCTTCTGCACAACAGTCTCCAACTTCTGCTCTCTGTAATAGGACTTCTGCAATCCAGTCTCCAACTTCTGCTCTTTGTAACAGGCCTTGTGCACCCCAGTCTCACACCTCTTCTATCTGCAACGATTCTACTCGACCCCAGTCTCCAATATCTGCTCTCTGCAACAGTCCTTTTGTACCCCAGTCTCCAAACTCTGCTCTCTTTAAGATCCAACTTAACCCCAGGCTCCAACCTATGCTCTTTGTAACAGTCCATCTGCACACAAGTCTCCGAACTCTTTTCTCTGTAACAGTCCTTCTGCACCTCATTTTTCAACCTCTGCTCTATGTAACAGTCCTTCTTCACCACAGTCTCTAAAATCTGCTTTCTGAAAAAGTCTTTCTGAACCCCAGTCTTAAACATCTGCTCTCTGCAACAGTTCTTCTGCACCCCAGTCTCAAAACTCTGCTTTCTGCAACGATCCTTTTTGAAACCAGTCTCCAAACTCTTCTCTCTGCAACAGTCCTTCTGCACCACAGTCTCCAAACTCTGCTCTCTGTAAGATCCTTCTGCACTCGAGTTTTTAAACTCTGCTCTCTGTAACATTCCTTCTCCTCCCCAGAATCAAACTTCTGTCCTCTTCAACAGTCCTTCTGTTCCCCAGTCTCTGATATCTACTCTCTGTAACAGTCCTTCTGTACTGCGGTCTCCAACCTCTTCTCTTTGTAACAGTCCTTCTACACCCAGGTCTCCAACTTCTGTTTCTGTATCAGTCTGCCTGAACCCAAGTCTCCAAAATCTGTTCACTGTGTCTATCCTTCTTCACCTCAGTTTTCAACCTGTGCTCTATGTAAGAGTCCTTCTGCACCCCAGTCTCTAAACTCTGCTCTCAATAACAGTCCTATACTGCAGTCTCCAAACTCTACTCTCTGTAATGGTCCTTATGCACGCCAATTTCCAAACTCTGCTTCCTGTAACATTCCTTCTGCACCTGAGTCTCCAAACTCTGCTCTCTGTAACAATCCTTCTACACCCAAGTCTCCAAGCACTGTTCTCTGTAAAAGTCCACCTGCACCTCAGTCTCAAATATCTGCTCTCTGCAAGATTCTTTAGCAACCCAGTCTCCAAAAGCTGCTCTCTATAACAGTCCTTCTGCACCCCAGTCTCCAAACTCTCCTCTCTGTCACAGGCTTTCTGCACGCCAGTCTCCAAACTCTGCTCTATGCAAGGATCATCCTGCACCCCTGTCTCCAAACTCTGCTCTCTGCAATGATCATACTGCACCCCAGTCTCCAACATCTCATCTCTGAAACAGTCCTTCTGCACCCCAGTCTCCAACCTCTCCTCTCTGTAACAGGCTTTCTGCACGCCAGTCTCCAAACTCTGATCTATGCAAGGATCATTCTGCACCCCTTTCTCCAACGTCTGCTCTCTGCAACGATCATACTGCACCCCAGTCTCCAAACTCTCATCTCTGAAACAGTCCTTCTGCACCTCAGTCTTCAACTTCTGCTCTCGGAAAGATCATTCTGCACCCCTGTCTTTAAGCTCTGCTCCTTGCAAAGATCTTTCTGCACCCCATTCTCCAACTTCTGCTCTATGTAACAGGACTTCTGAACCTCAGTCTCCAATCTCTGCTCTCTGCAACAGTCCTTCTGCACCCCAGTCTGCAAACTCTGCTCTCTGCAACAGTCCTTCTATACTGCAGTCTCCAACCTCTGCTCTCTGTAACGGTCTTTCTGCACGCCAGACTCCAATGTCTGCTTTCTGTATCAGTCCTTCTTCACACCAGTCTTCTACTTCTGCTCTCTCTAAGAGTCCTTCTGCACCTGCAGTCTCCAACATTTGCTCTTTTTTAAGTGTCTTTCTGCACCCCAGACTCCAATCTCTGCTTTCTGTATCAGTCCTTCTTCACGCAGTCTCCAAATTCTGCTCTCTCTAAAAGTTCTTTTGCATCAAAGTCCCCAACCTCTGCTCTCTGCAACAGTCCTTATGCACTCCAGTCTCCAAACTCTGCTCTCCGCAACAGTCCTTCTGCACCTTATTCTCCATCTCTGCTCTCTGCAACAGTACTTCTGCACCACAGTCTCCAACATCTGCTCTCTGTAAGTTTCTTCTGCACCCCTGTCTCCAAACTCTGGTCCCTTTAACATAACTTTCCACTCCAGTCTTTAACCTCTGCTTTCTGCAAGTGTCCTGTGGCACCCTAGTCTCCAAACTCTGTCCTCTGCAACAGTCCTTCTGCTAACCAGTTTTTAACATCTGCTCTTTGTAACAGTTTTTCAGTACCGCAGTCTCCATCCTCTGCTCTCCATAATTTGTCCTTCTTCACCCCAGTCTCCAAACTCTACTTTCTGTATCAGTCATTCTGAACCCCAGTCCACAACCTCTGCTCTTTGTAGCTATCCTTCTGCACCTCAGACTCCAACCTGTGCTCTCTGTAACATTCATTCTGCACCCGAGTCTCCAAACTCTACTCTCAGTAATAGTTTTTCTATACCGAAGTCTCAAAACTCTGGTCTCTGTAACTGTCCTTCTGCACCCCAATTTCCAAACTCTGCTTTCTATAACAGTGCTTCTGCACCTCAGTGTTCAAACTCTGCTCTCTGTAACAGTCCTTCTACACCTCAGTCTCCAACCTCTAATCTCTGTAACAGTCCTTCTGCACCTCAGTCTGACACTTCTGGTCTCTGCACAATCCTTCTGCACCCCAGTCTCCGACCACTGCTCTCTGTAACAGTCAACCTGCACCTCAGTCTCCAAACTCTGCTCTCTGAAAGATCCTTAAGCAACCCAGTCTCCAAACTCTCCTCTTCGTAAAAGGCATTCTTCACGCCAGTTTCCAAACTCTGCTCTCTGTAGCAGGCCTTCTGCACCCCAGTCTCCAACCGCTGCTCTCTGCAACGATCCTTCTGCACCCCAGTCTCCAACCTCTGCTCTCTGCAATGATCCTACTGCACCCCAGTCTCCAACTTCTGATCTCAGCAACAGTCCTTCTGGACCTCAGTCTTCAACCTCTGCTCTCTGTAAGATCCTTCTGCACCCCTGTATCTAAACTCTGCTCTCTGTAACAGTAATTCTGCACCTGAGTCTCCAAACTCTGCTCTATGTAACAGGACTTCCGAACCTCAGTCTCCAACCTCTGCTCTCTGCAACAGTCCTTCTGCACCCCAGTCTCTAACATCTGCTCTGTACAACAGTCCTTCTTCACCCTAGTTACAAACATCTGCTCTCTGTAACAGACCTTCTGCACCCCAGTCTCCAACATCTGCTCTGTGTAACAGTTTTTCTGCACCCCAGTCTCCAGACTCTGCTCTCTGTAAGATCCTTTTACATCCCTTTTCCAACCCTTCCTCTCTGTAACAGTCCTTCTGCACCCCAGTATCCAAACTCTGCTCTCTCTAAAAGTCCAACTGCACCTCAGTCTCCAAACTTTGCTCTCTGTAATGGTAATTCTGTACCCCAGTCTCCAAACTCTGCTCTCTGTATCAATCCTTCTGCACCTCAGTCTCCAACGTCTGCTCTCTGTAAGAGTCCTTCTGCATCCTAGTCTCCAACATCTGCTCTCTACAACGGTCCTTCTGCACCAAAGTCTCCAAACTCTGCTCTCTCTAACACTCCTTCTGTACCACAGTCTCCAATCTCTTCTCTCTATAACGTTCCTTTTGCACCACAATTGCCAAACTCTGCTTTCTATAACAGTCCTTCTGCACCTCAGATTCCAACCTCTTCTCTTTGTAACAGTCCTTCTAAGCCTCAGTCTTAAACCTCTGCTGTCTACAACGATCCTTCTGCACCCCAGTCTCCCACCTCTGCTCTCTGTAACAGGTCTTCTGCACCCCAGTCTCCAAACTCTGCTCTCTGCAATGATCTTTCTGCACCTCAGTCTCCAACCTCTGCTCTCTGCAACAGTCAATCTGCACCCCAGTCTCCAACATCTGCTCTCTGCTAACATCTTATTATAGCCCAGTATTCAACATCTGCTCTCTGCAACGATCTTTCTGCATCCCAGTCTCCAACGTCTGCTCTCTGCAACAGTCCTTCTGCACCCCAGTCTGCAACCTCTTCTCTTTCCAACGATCCTTCTGCATCTCAGTCTCCAACCTCTGCTCTCTGCAACAGTCCATCTGCACCCCAGCCTCCAACCTCTAATCTCTGCAAACATCTTATTATAGCCCAGTATCCAACATCTGCTGTCTGCAACGATCTTTCTGCATCCCAGTCTCCAACGTCTGCTCTCTGCAACAGTCCTTTTGCACCCCAGTCTTCAACCTCTTCTCGCAGCTACAGTACTTCTGCAACCCAGTCTCCAACCTCTGCTCTCTGCAACATTTCTTCTGCACCCAAGTCTCCAACATGTGCTCTCTGTAACTGTCCTGCTGCACCCCAGTCTCCAACCTCTGCTCTATGCAGCAGTCCTTTTACACCCCAGTAATCAATATCTGCTCTGTGTAATGATCCTTCTGAACCTTAGTTTCCAACATCTGCTCTCTGAAATGATTCTTCTGCATTCCAGTCGCCAAACTCTGATTTCTGTTTCAGTCCTTCTGTACCACAGTCTCCAAATTTTGCTCCCTGCCAAAGTCCTTATGCACCCAAGTCTTCAAACTCTGCTGTCTGTAACATTTCTTCTGCACCACAATCTCCAACCTGTGCTCTCTGTAACAGTCCTTCTGAACCCCAGTCTCCAACATCTGCTCTCTGCAATGATCCTTCTTCTATCCAGTCTCCAAACTCTACTCTCTGTAAAAGTCCTTTTGTTTCGCAGTCTCCAACCTTTTCTCTTTGTAAAGGTCCATCTGCTCCCCAATTGCCAACCTCTGTTTTCTGTAACAGTACTTCTGCACACCATTCTCCAAACTCTTCTCTCTGCAACGATCTTTCTACACATCAGTCTCCAAGCTCTGCTCTCTGTAAAAGTCCTTCTGAACCTCAGTCTCTATCATTTGCTCTCTGTAATGGTCCTTCTGCACCCCAGTCTCCAATCACTGCTCTCTGTAACAATCCTTCTGCACCTCTGTCTCCAACGTCTTCTCTCTGTAACAGTCCTACTGCACCCCAGTCTCCCACATCTGCTCTCTGCAATGGTCCTTCTGCACCCCAGTCTCCAAGCACTTCTCTCTATAATGCTCCTTCTGCACCCCAATTTCCAAACTCTGCTCTTTGTAACAGTCTTTCTAAGCCTCAGTCTGAAATTTCTGCTCTCTGCAACAATCCTTCTAAACAACAGTCTCCAAACTGTGCTATCTGTAACAATCCTTCTACAACCCAGTCTCCAATATCTGCTCTCTGTAACAGGTTTTCTGCAACCCTGTCTCCAATCTCTGCTCTCTGTAACAGGCCTTCTGAACCCCATTCTTTAATCTCTGCTCTCTGCAAAAGTCCTTCTACAGCCCAGACTCCAACCTCTGCTCGCTGCAACGATCCTTCTGCATCCCAGTCTCTAAAGTCTGCTCTCTGTCAGATCCTTCTGCACCCCATTCTCCATACTTTGCTCTCTGTAACAGTCATTCTGCACGTCAGTCTCCAACCTCATCTCTCTGCAACGGCCCTTGTGCACCTCAGTATCCAACTTCTGTTCTCTGTAGCTGTCCTTCTACACCCCAGGCTACAAAATCTGCTCTCTGTAACAGTCCTTCTGCACCCCAGTCTCCAAACTCTACTTTCCGTATCAGTTATTCTGCACCCCAGTCTAAAACCTCTGCTGTCTGTAACATTCCTTCTGCACTACAGTCTCCTACATCTGCTCTCTGCAACAGTCCATCTACACCCCAGTCTCAAACCTCTGCTCTCTTCAAAAGTCTTATTATAGCCCAGTCTCCAACGTCTGCTCTCTGCAACAGTTTTTCTACACCCCAGTCTCCAACATCTTCTATCTGCTAAGTCCTTCTAAAAGCCAGTCTCCAAACTCTGCTCTCTGCAACATTTCTTCTGCACCCCAGTCTCCAAACTGTGCTCTCTGAAACTATACTACTGCACCGCGGTCTCCAGACTCTGCTCTCTGTAGCGATCCTTTTGCACCTCAGTCTCCAACCTCTTCTCTCTGCAATGATCTTTCTGCATCCCAGTCTCCCACATCTGTTCTCTGCAACGTTCCTTCTGCACCCCAGTCTCCAAACTCTGCTCTCTGTAATGGTCCTTCTTCACGGCAGTCTCCAAACTCTTCTCTCTGTAACGGTACTTCTGCACCCCAATTTCCAAACTCTGCTCTCTCTACCAGTCCTTCTAAGCCTCAGTCTGAAACTTCTGCTCTCTGCAACAATCCTTTTAAACCCCAGTCTCCAAACTGTGCTATCTGTAAATATCGTTCTGCACCCCATTCTCCAACATCTGCTCTCTGTAACAGGTCTCCTGCACCCCAGTCTCCAAACTCTGCTCTCTGTAACATGCCGTCTGCACCCCAGTATCCAAACTCTGCTCTCTGCAAAAGTCTTTCTACACCCCAGTCTCCATCCTCTGCTCTCTGCAACGATCCTTCTGCATCCCAGTCTCCAACGTCTGCTCTCTGTAAGATCCTTCTGCACCCCGTTCTCCAAACTTTACTCTCTGTAACAGTTATTCTGCACCTCAGTCTCCAACCTCATCTCTATGCAACGGCACTTGTGCACCCTAGTATCCAACCTCTGTTCTCTGAAGCTGTTTTTCTGCACCCCAGGCTACTAACTCTGCTCTCTGTAACAGTATTTCTGCACCCCAGTCTCCAAACTCTACTTTCCGTATTAGTTATTCTGCACCCCAGTCTAAAAGCTCTGCTGTCTGTAACAGTCCTTCTGCACCTCAGACTCAAACCTCTGCTGTCTGTAACATTCCTTCTGCACCACAGTCTCCAACCTCTGCTCTCTTCAACAGACCATCCGCACCCCAGTCTCCAACCTCTGCTCTCTGCAAACGTCTTATTATACCCCAGTATCCAACATTTGCTCTCTGCAACGATCTTTCTGCATCCCAGTCTTCAATGTACGCTCTCTGCAACAGTCCTTCTACACCACAGTCTCAAACCTCTGCTCTCTGTTACAGTCCTTCTGCATCCCAGTCTCCAACCTCTGCTCTCTGTAACATTTCTTCTGCACCCCAGTCTCCAACCTGTGCTCTCTGAAACTATCCTACTGAACCCCCGTCTTCAAACTCTGCTCTCTGTAGCGATTATTCTGCACCTCAGTTTCCAACTTCTTCTCTCTGCAATGATCCTTCTGCATCCCAGTCGCCCACATCTGTTCTCTATAAGGGTCCTTCTGCACCCTAGTCTCCAAACTCTGCTCTCTGTAACAGTCCTTCTGTATGGCAGTCTCCAACCTCTTCTCTCTATAACGGTCCTTCTCCACCCCAATTTCCAAACTCTGCTCACTGTAACAGTCCTTCTAAGCCTCAGTCTGAAACTCCTGCTCTCTGCAACAATCCTTCTAAACCCAAGTCTCCAAACTGCTATCTGTAACAATCCTTCTGCACCCCAGTTCCCAACATCTGCTCTCTGTAACATGGCTCCTGCAACCAAGTCTTCAAACTCTGCTCTCTGTAACAGGCCTTCGGCACCCCAGTCTCCAAACTCTGCTCTCTGCAAAAGTTTTTCTACACCCCAGTCTCCATCCTCTGCTCTCTGCAACGATCCTTCTGCATCCCAGTCTCCAACGTCTGCTCTCTGTAAGATCCTTCTGCACCCCGTTCTCCAAACTTTGCTCTCTGTAACAGTCATTCGGCACCTCAGTCTCCAACCTCATCTCTCTGCAACGGCCCTTGTGCACCCTAGTATCCAACCTCTGTTCTCTGCAGCTGTCCTTCTGCACCCCAGGCTACAAAATCTGCTCTCTGTAACAGTCCTTCTGCACCACAGTCTCCAAACTCTACTTCCCTATTAGTTATTCTGCACCCAAGTCTAAAACCTCTGCTGTCTGTAACAGTCCTTCTGCACCTCAGTCTCCAAAATTTGCTCTCTGCAACAGTCCTTCTGCACCCCCAGTCTCCAACCTCTGCTCTCTGCAAACGTCTTATTATACCCAAGTATCCAACATCTGCTCTCTGCAACGATCCTTCTGCATCCCAGTCACCAACGTCTGCTCTCTGCAACAGTCCTTCTACACCCCAGTCTCCATCTGCTTCTCTCTCCTACAGCCCTTATGCACCCCAGTCTCCAAACTCTGCTCTCTTCAACATTTCTTCTGCACTCCATTCTCAAACCTGTGCACTCTGAATCTATCCTACTGCACCCCGGACTCCAAACTCTGCTCTCTGTAAAGATCTTTCTGCACCTCAGTCTCCAACCTCGGCTCTCTGCAACAGTCCTTCTGCACCCCAGTCTACAAGCTCTGCTCACTGTAACAGTCTTTCTGCACATCAGTGTCCAACCTCTGTTCTTTGTAAGGATCCTTCTGCACCTCAAGTCCAAACTCTGCTCTCTGTAACAGGCCTTCTGAAACACAGTCTCCAACCTCTGCTTTCTGTAACAGTTCTTCTGAACCCCAATCTCCAAACTCTGCTCTCTTTAACACTCTTTCTGCACCCCAGTCTCCATCCTCTGCTCTTTGTAAGAATCCTTTGACACCCCTGTCTCCAACCTCTCCTCTGTGTAAAAGTCCTTCTGCACCTCAGTATTTAACCTCTGCAATCTATAACGGTCCTTCTGCACCCCAGTCTCAAAATTCTGCTCTCTGTATCAGTCTTTCTGCACCCAAGTCTCCAAACTTTGCTCTCTGCAACATTTCTTCTGCACCCCAGTCTCCAACCTGTGCCCTCTGTGACAGTCCTTCTGCACCCCAGTCTCCAACATCTGCTCTCTTCAATGATCCTTTTACTATCCAGCCTCCAAACTCTGCTCTCTTAAAAAGTCCTTTTGTATCGCAGTCTCCAACCTCTTCTCTTTGTAATGGTCCATCGGCTCCCCAATTGCAAACCTGTGCTTTCTGTAAGAGTCCTTCTGCACCCTAGTCTCCAAAATCTTCTCTCTGCAACGATCCTTCTGCGCCTCAGTTTACAACCTCTGCTCTCTGTAAAAGTCCTTCTGCACCTCAGCCTTTATCCTTTGCTCTCTGTAATGGTCTTTCTGCACCCCAGTCCCCAATCTCTGCTCCATGTAACAATCCTATTGCACCTCTGTCTCCAACGTCTGCTCTATGTAACAGTCCTTCTGCACTCCAGTCTCCAAACTCTGCTCACTGTAACAGTCTTTCTGTACCGCAGTCTCAATCCTCTTCTCTCTACAACGTTACTTCTGCACCACATTTGCCAACCTCTGCTTTCTGAAACAGTCCTTCTGCACCTCAAACTCCAACCTCTGCTCTCTGTAACAGTCCTTCTAAGCCACAGTCTGAAAGCCCTGCTCTCTGCAGCAATCTTTCTAAACCCAAGTCTTCAAACTGTGCTATCTGTAACAATCCTTCTGAGCCCAGTCTCAAACATCTTCTCTCTGGAACAGGTCTTCTGCAACTCAGTTTCCAAAGTCTGCTCTCTGTAACAGGCCTTCTGCACCAAAGTCTTCATCCTCTTCTCTCTGCAACGATTCTTCTGCAACTCAGTCTCCAACCTCTGCTCTCTGCAACAGTCCTTCTGCACCCCAGTCTCTAACCTCTGCTCTCTGTGAGATTCTTCTACACCCCGTTCTCCAAACATTGCTCTCTGTAAGTCTTTCTGCACCTCAGTCTCCAACCTCATCTCTCTGCAACGGCCCTTCTGCACCCCAGTATCCAACCTCTGTTCTCTGCAGCAGTCCTTCTGCAAAGCAGGCTTCAAACTCTGCTCTCTGTAAAATTTTTTCTGCATCTCAGTCTCCAAACTCTACTTTCCGTATCAATTATTCTGCACCTCAGTCTGAAACCTCTGCTCTCTGTAACACTCTTTCTGCACCTCAGTCTCCAAACTCTGCTCTCCACAACAGTCCTTCTGCACAACAGTCTCAAAATTCTGCTCTGTGCAAAAGTCCTTCTACACACCAGTCTCCAACATCTGCTCTCTGCAGCGATCGTTCTGCATCCCAGTCTCCAAGTCTGCTCTCTGCAACAGTCCTTCTACACCCCAGTCTCCAATGTCTGCTCTCTGCAACAGTCCTTCTACACCCCAGTCTCCAACCTCTGCTCTCTTCAAAATTTCTTCTGCACCCCAGTCTCTAACCTGTGCACTCTGTAACTATCATACTGCACCCCGGTCTCCAAACTCTGCTCTCTGTAGCGATCCTTCTGCACCTCAGTTTCCAAACTCTGCTCTCTGCAATGATCCTTCTGCACCCCATTCTCCAACGTCTTTTCTCTGAAACAGTCATTCTGACCCCAGTCTCCAGCATCTGCTCTCTGTAACATCATTCTCCACTCCAGTTTCCAAACTGTGCTCTAGGTGACATTCCTTCTGCACCCCAGTCTCCACCCTCTGCTCTTTGTAACAGGACTTCTGTACCGCAGTCTCCGATCTCTGCTCACTGCAAAATTTATTCTGCACCCCTGTCTCCAAACTGTGCTCTCTGTAACTGTCTTTCTGACCCCAGGCTTCAAACTGGCTCTCTGTAACGATCCTTCTGAACCTCAGTCTCCAACCTCTACTTTCTGCAAGAATCCTTCTGACCCACAGGTTCCAAACTCTGCACTCTGTAAGAGTCATTCTACACCTAGTCTCCAATTTCTTCTCTCTGTACCAATCCTTCTGCACCTCAGTCTCCAACCTCTGCTCTCTGTAACAGTTCTTCTGCACCTCAGTCTCCAAACTCTGTTCTCTGTAACAGTCCTCCTGCACCTAAGTCTCCAACCTCTGCTCTCTGTAAAAGGCTTAAGGCACCCCAGTATCCAACCTCTCCTCTCTGTAACAGTTTTTCTGAACCCCAATCTCAAAACTCTGCTCTCTGTAACAGTCTTTCTGCACCCCAGTCTCTAACCTGTTTTCTCTGCAACGATTCTTCTGAACCTCAGTCTCCAAACTCTGCTCTCTGCAACAGTCCTTCTGCACCCCAGTCTCCAGATTCTGCTCTTTGTAAGATACTTTTGCATCCCTTTCTCAAAACTCTCCTCTCTTTAACAGTCTTTCTGCACCCCAGTATCCAAACTCTGCTCTCTGTAAAAGTACTTCTGGACCTAAGTCTCCAACCTTTGCTCTCTGTAATGGTCTTTCTGTACCGCAGTCTCCAAACTCTGCTCTCTGTATCAATCCTTCTACACCTCAGTCTCCAATGTCTGCTCTCTGTAACAGTCCTTCTGCACCCTAGTCTCCAACATCTGCTCTCTACAATGGTCCTTCTGCACTAAAGTCTCCAAACTCTTCTCTCTATAACGATCCTTCTGCACCCCAATTGCCAACGTCTGCTTTCTGTAACAGTCATTCTGAACCTCAAATTCCAACCTCTGCTCTCTGTATGAGTCCTTCTAAGCCTCAGTCTGAAACCTCTGATGTCTGCAACAATCCTTCTGCACCCCAGTCTCCAACATCTGCTCTCTGTAACAGGTCTTCTGCTCCCCAGTCTCCAACCTCTTCTCTCTGCAACGATTCTTCTGCAACTCAGTCTACAACCT
>NW_027525805.1:0-15227 GCF_052094955.1 Ictidomys tridecemlineatus
TGACGTTCAGAAGGACTTATAAAGAAAGCAGAGTTTGGAGATTGGGGTGCTGAAGGACCGTTACGAAGAGTAGAGGTTGGAGACTGGGGAGCAGAAGGACTGTTGCAGAGGAAAGAGTTTGGAGACTGGGGTGCCGCAGGAAACTTGCAGAAAGCAGACGTTGAAGACTGGGGTGGAGAAGGAATGTTACAGAGAGCAGAGTTTGGAAAATGGAGTGCAGAAGGATCTTACAGAGAGCAGAGTTTGGAGACTGTTGTGCAGAAGTATTGTTAAGGAGAGCAGAGGTTGGAGACTGGGGTCCAGAAGGATCATTGCAGAGAGCAGAGTTTAGAGACTGGGGTGCAGAAGGACTGTTGCAGAGAGCAGAGGTTTGAGACTCGGGTGCACAAAGACTGTTGTAGAGAGCAGAGTTTTGAGACTGGAGTTCAGAAGGAGGGTTGCAGAGAGCAGAGTTAGTAGTCTGATGTGCAAAAAGAATCTTAAAGAGAGCACAGTTTGGATACTGGGGTGCAGAAGGACTGTTACAGGAAGTAGAGGTTGGAGACTGTGGTGCTGAAGGACTGTTGCAGAGAGCAAACTTAGGAGACTGGGGTTCAGATTGGTCTTAAAGAGAGCAGAATTTGGAGACTGAGGTGCAGAAGGACTGTTGCAGAGATCAGAGGTTTGACATTCGGGTGCAGTAGGATCATTGAAGAGAGCAGTGGTTGGACACTGGGGTGCAGAAGGATCTTTGGAGAGAGCAGATTTTGAAGACTGGGGTGCAGAAGGCCTGCTACAGAGAGCAGAGTTTGGAGACTGAGGTGCAGAAGGACTGTTACAGAAAGCAGAGTTTGGAAATTTGGGTGCAGAAGAACCGTTACAGATACCAGAGTTTGGAGACTTTAGTATAGAAAAACTGTTACAGAGTGCAGAGGTTGGAGACTGTGGTGCAGAAGGACTGTTGCAGAGAGCAGAGGTTGGAGACTGGGTTCTAGAAGGATCTGGCAGAGAGCATAGTTTGGAGACTGGTTTGCAGGAGGACTGTTACAGACAGCAGACGTTGGATACTTGGGTTCAGATGGATCTTATAGAGAGCAGAGGTTGGAGACTGGGGTTCAAATTGACTGTTGCAGAGAGTAGACCTAGGAGACTGGAGTGAAGAAGGACTCTTACAGAGAGCAGAGGTTTGAGACTGGGGTGCAGACGAACTGTTGCAAGGAACAGAGTTTTGACACTGGGGTGCAGAAGGATCGTTGCAGAGAGAAGGGGTTGGAGACTGGGATGCAGAAGGCCTGTTACAAAGAGCAGAGTTTGGAGACTGTTGTGCAGAAGGCCTGTTACAGACAACAGAGTTCGGAGACTGGGGTGAAGAAGAACCATTACAGAGAGCAGAGGTTGGAGATTGCAGTACAGTAGGACTGTTACACAGAGAAGCGTTTGGAGAGTGGGGAGCAGAAGGACTTTTGTAGAGAACAGAGGTTGGAGACTGGGGTGCTACAGGATCGTTGCAGAAAGAAGAGGTTGGAGACTGAGATGGAAAAGAAATATTGTAGAGAACAGAGTTTGGAAACTGGTGTGAAGACGGATCTAAAAGAGAGCAGAGGTTGGAAACTGGGGTGCAGAAGGAGTGTTGCTGAGAGCAGACTTTGGAGACAGAGGTGCAGAAAGATCGTTGCAGAGAGCAGAGCTTAGAGACTGAGGTGCAGAAGATTGTTGCAGAGAGCAGAAGTTGGTAACTGAGGTTCAGAAGGAATGTTATAGAGAGTAGAGGTTGTAAATATGGGTTCAAAAGGTCTGATACAGAGAGAAGAGGTTGGAGACTGGGGTGCAGAAAGAATGTTACAGAGATCAGAGTTTGGAGACAGGGTTACAGAAGGATCTTAATGAGAGCAGAGTTTGGAGACTGAGGTGCAGCAGGACTGTTACAGAGAGCAGAGTTTGGAGACTGGTGTGCAGAAGGATCATTGCAGAGCACAGAGTATTCAGACTGAGGTGCAGAAGGACTGTTGCAGAGAGCAGTTGTTGGAGTCTCGGGTGCAGAAGACGTTAGAGACTGGGGTGAAGAAAGATCGTTGTAGAGATCAGAGGTTTGAGACTGGGGTGTAGAAGGATTTTTAGAGAAAAGAGGTTGGAGACTGGAGTGCAGAAGGCCTGTTACAGAGAGAAGAGTTTGGAGAAAGAGTGCAGAAGGACTGTTTCAGAGGGAAGAGTTTGAAGACTGGGTTACAGAAAGATCTTACACAGAGCAGAGATTGGAGACTGCGGTGCAGAACGACTGTTACAAAGAGTAGAGGTTGGAGACTGAGGTGCAGAAAGATTGTTACAGACTAGCAGGTGTTGCAGACTGGGGTGCAGAAAGGCTGCTGCAGATAGCAGAGGTTGGAGATTTGTTGTAAAAGTACTGTTGGAGGAAGCAGAGTTTGAAGATTGGGTGCAGAAAAAATGTTGCAGAGAGCAGAGTTTGGAGACTGAGATGCAGAATGACTGTTACAGAGAGCAGAGGTTGGAGACTGGGGTGCAGAAGGACTGATAGAGAAAGCAGAGGTCGGAGATTGTGGTGCATAGTGAAGAAGGACTGTTTCAGAGTGCAAAGGTTGGAGACTGGGGTGCAGAAGAAATGTTGTAGAGAGCATAGGTTGGAAACTGGGGTGCAGAAGAACTGTCACAAAGAGCAGAGTTTGGAGACTGCGGTGCAGAAGGAATGTTACAGAGAGAAGAGTTTAGATACTGGGGTGCAGAATTACTGATACAGAGAGCAGAGGTTGGAGACTGGGGTGCAGAAGGACCGTTAGAGAGAGCAGAGTTTGTAGACTGCTGTACATAAGTACCGTTATAGAGAGCATAAGTTGGAGACTAGGGTACAGAAAGACTGTTGCAGACAGCAGAGGTTGGAGACTGATGTTCAGAAGGACTGTTGCAGAGAACAGAGGTTAGAGAATGGGGTGTAGAAGGACTTTTGCAGAGAGCA
Organism: Ictidomys tridecemlineatus; assembly: GCF_052094955.1. Classification (NCBI taxonomy): domain Eukaryota; kingdom Metazoa; phylum Chordata; class Mammalia; order Rodentia; family Sciuridae; genus Ictidomys; species Ictidomys tridecemlineatus. Next base: position 2,948 of record NW_027525805.1, read on the forward strand.
GAGGTTTGAGACTGAGGTGCAAAAAAACTGTTACTGAGAACAATGTTTGGAGACTGGGGTGCAGAAGAACTGTTACAGAGAGAAGAGTTTTTAGAAAAGGTTGCACAGGGATCTTACAGAGAGCAGAGGTTGTAATCCAAGGTGCACCAGGATTGTTACAGAGAGCAGAGGTTGGAGACTAGGGTGCAGAAGAATCGTTTAAGAGAACAGGGTTTTCAAACTGAGGTGCAGAAGGATATTGCAGAGAGCACATGTTGGAGACTGGGGTGAAGAAGGACTGTTGCAGAGATCAGTGGTTGGAGACTGGGGTGAAGAAGGACTTTTGCAGAGAGCAGAGTTTGGAGACTGACTTACAGAAGGACTGTTACAGAGAGCAGAGGTTAAAGACTGGGGTGCAGAAGGACTTTTGCAGAGAGCAAAGTTTGGAGACTGTGGTGCAAAAAGATCATTGCAGAGAGCAGAGGTTGGAGACTGGGTTGCAGGAGGATTGTTACAGAGAGTAGAGGTTTGAGACTGATGTGCAGAAGGACTGTTGCAGAGAGCAGACGTTGGAGACTGGTGTGCAGAAGGATATTTGCAGACAGCAGTGGTTTGAGACCAGGCTGCAGAAGGACTGTAATAGAGAGTAGAGTTTCGAGACTGAGGTTCAGAAGGATCGATGAAGAGAGCTGAGTTTAGAGACTGAGGTGCAAAGGACTGTTGCAGAGAGCAGAGGTTGGAGACTGGGTTGCAAGAGGACTGTTACAGAGATAAGCGGTGGGAGATTTGGGTGCAAAAGGCCTGTTACATAGAGCAGAGATTGGAGACTAGGGTGCAGAAGGATCATTGTAGAGAGCAAAATTTTGAGACTGGGGTGAAGAAGGATTGATATAAAAAACAGAGTTTGGAGACTGGGGTGCAGAAGGCCTGTTACGGAGAGCAGAGTTTTGACAAGTGGTTCAGAAGTACATTTACAGAGAATAGTTTTTGAAGACTGAGGTGCAGAAGGATCATTGCAGAGAGCAGGGGTTGGAGATTGAGGTGCAGAAGGATTGTTAAAGAGAGCAGAGGTTGGAGACTGGGTTGCAGAGGGTCTGTTGCAGAGAGCAGAGGCTGGACACTGAGGTGTATGAGGACTGTAGCGGAGAGCACAGGTTTACATTGGGGTGCAGAAGGACTGTTGCAGAGAGCAGAGGTTGGAGACTGGGTTACAGATGGACTGTTACAGAGGTAGAGGTTGAAGATTTGGTGCAGAAGGTCTGTTGCAGAGAGAAGATGTTGGAGATTTGGGTGCAGAAGGACTGTTGCAGAGAGCAGAGTTTGTAGACTGAGGTGAAGAAAGACTCTTACAAAAAGCAGGTTTTGGAAATTGTGATGCAGATGGACTGACACCGTAAGCAGAGTTTGGAGACTTGGGTGCAGAAGAACTGTTACAGAGAACAGAGTTTTGAGAATGGGGTGCAGAAGGATCCTTGCCGAGAACAGAGATTTCAGACTGAGGTGCATTAGGACTGTTGCAGAGAGCAGAGTTTGGAGACTGAGGTGCAGAAGGACTGTTACAGAGAGCAGAGATTTGAGACTGGGGTGCAGAAGGACCGTTACATAGAGCAGATTTTTGAGAGTGCACTACTGGAGGACTGTTACAGAGAGCAGAGGTTAAAGACTGGGGTGGAGAAGGACTGTTGCAGAGAGCCGAGGAAGGAGACTGGGATGCAGAAGGATCGTTGTGGAGAGCAGAGTATTGAGACTGGTGTGCAGAAGGACTGTTATAGAGAACAGAGTTTGGAGAAGGGGTGCAGATGGACTGATGCACGAAGCAGAGGTTTGAGACTTTGGTTCAGAAGAACTGTTGCAGACAGCAGAGTTTGGAGACTGAGGTGCAGAAGGACTGTTACAGAGAGCAGAGGTTTGAGACTGGGGTGCTGATGGACTGATACAGAAAGCAAAGGTTAGAAACTGGGGTGCAGAAAGACCATTACAGAGAGCAGATTTTGGAGACTAAACTACAGGAGGACTGTTACAGAGAGCAGAGTTTGGAGACTGGGGTGCAGAAGAATTGATACAGAAAGTAGAAGTTGGAGACTGGGGTGCAGAAAGATCCTTACAGAGAGCAGAGGTTGAAGATAGCAGCACAGAAGGAAGGTTACAGAGACCAGAGTTTGGAGACTGGGGTGCAGAAGGACTGTTTTAGAGAGTAGATGTTGGATACTGGGGTGCAGAAGAACTGTTTCAGAGAGCAGAATTTGGTGACTAAGGTGCAGAAGGATTGTTGCAGGGAGCAGATTTTGGAGACGGAGGTGCTGAAGGACTCTTCCAGACAAAAGAGGTTGGAGAATGGGGTGCAGAAGGACCATTGCAGAAAGAAGAGTTTGGAGACTGCAGTACAGAAGGACTGTTGACAGGTGAGATGAAGTACAGAAGGACTGTTGAGAGGTGAGATGAAGAAGGACTGTTACAGAAAGCAGATTTTCTTGACTTGGGTGCAGAGAGGTCATTGCACAGAGCAGAGTTTTCAGACTGAGGTGAAGAAGGACTGTTTCAGAGAGCAGATGTTGGAGACTGGGGTACAGAAATATTTTTGCAGAGAGCTGAGGTTGGAGACTGGGTTGCAAATGGATCGTTGCAGAGAGCAGAGATTAGAGACTGGGGCGCAAAACGATTGTTAAAGAGAGGAGACGTTCGAGACTGGGGTGCAGAAGGACGATTGCAGAAAGAAGAGTTTAAAGACTGATGTGCAGAAAAATTGTTACAGATAATAGTAGTTGGAGACTGGGGTGCAGAAAGACTGTTGCAGAGATCAGAGGTTGAAGACTGGGGTGCAGAAGGACTGTGGAAGAGAGCAGAGGTTGGAGACTGGGGTGTAGAATGACTGTTGCAGAGAGCAGATGTTGGAGACTGGGATGCGGAAGGATCTTTGCAGAAAGCAGATGTTGGATACTGGGGTATAATAAGACGTTTGCAGAGAGCAGAGGTTGGAGACTGAGGTGCAGAAGGACTGTTACAGAGAGCAGATGTTTTAGACTGGGTTGCAGAATAACTGATACGGAAAGTAGAGTTGGGAGACTAGGGTGCAGAAGGACTGGTACAGAGAGCAGAGTTTGTAGCCTGGGGTGCAGAAGGACAGCTGCAGAGAACAGAGGTTTGATACTGGGGTGCACAAGGGCCGTTGCAGAGAGATAAGGTTGGAGACTGAGGTGCAGAATGACTGTTGCAGAGAGCAAAGTTTGGAGACTGAGGTGCAGAAGGACTGTTACAGAGAGCAGAGGTTTTAGACTTAGGTGCAGAATAACTGATACGGAAAGTAGAGTTTGAAGACTGGGGTGCAGAAGGACTTTTACAGAGAGCAGAGTTTGTAGCCTGGGGTGCAGAAAGACAGCTGCAGTGAACAGAGGTTGGATACTGGGGTGCCCAAGTTCCGTTGCAGAGAGATAAGTTTGGAGACTGGGTTGCAGAATTACTGTTACAGAGAGCAATGTTTGGAGAACGGGGTGCAGAAGGATCTTACAGAGAGCAGACCTTGGAGACTGGGATGCAGAAGGATCGTTGCAGAGAGCAGAGGTTGGAGACTGGGGTGTAGAAGGACTTTTGCAGAGAGCAGATGTTGGACACTGGGGTGCAGAAGGCCTGTTACAGAGAGCAGAGTTTGAAGACTGGGGTGCAGAAGGCCTGTTACAGAGAGCAGTTTGGAGACTGGGGTGCAGAAGACTCTAACAGAGAGCAGCGTTTGGAGAATGGGTTGCAGAAGGATCTTACAAAGAGCAGAGGTTGGAGACTGAGGTGCAGAAGAACTTTTCCAGAGAGTAGAGTGTGGAGACAGGGGTGCAAAAGGAGTGTTACAGAGAGCAGAGTTTGGAGATTGGGGTTCAAAATAACTGTTACTGAGAGAAGAGGTTGGAGACAGGGGTCCAGAAGGACTGTTTCAGAGATCAGAGTTTGGACACTGCGGTGCAGAAGGACTGTTACAGAGAGCAGATTTTGAAACTGGGATGTAGAAGGACCATTGCAGAGAGCAGAGGTTGGATTCTGGAGAGAAGATGGATCATTGCAGAGAGCAGATGTTGAAGACTGGGTGCAGAAGGACTAATAAAGAGAGGAGAGGTTGGAGACTGAGGTACAGAAAGGTCATTTCTGAGTGTATAGGTTTGAGACTGGGGTGCAGAAGGACTGTTACAGATTGCAGAACTTGGAGACTTAAGTGCAGAAGGACGTTTACTGAGAGGAGAGGTTGGAGACTGGGGTGTAAAAGGATTCTTACAGAGAGCATAGGATGGAGACTGGGTTGCAGAATGTTCGTTGCAGAGAGCAAAGGTTGGAGAATGAGGTGCAGAAGGATCGCTAAAGAGAGCAGAGTTTGGAGACCTGGGTGCAGCAGGAAAGTTACAGAGAGCACAGGTTGGAGACTTGGGTTCAGAAGAAATGTTGCAGAGACCAGAGGTTGCAGACTGGGGTGCTAAGTACTGTAGCAGAGAGCAGATTTTGGAGACTGGGGTGCAGAAGGACTGTTGCAGAGAGCAGTTGTTGGAGTTTGGAATGCAGAAGGATCATTGCAGAGAGCAGAGGTTGGAGAGTGAGGTTCAGAAGGATCGTTGCAGAGAGAAGAGGTTGGAGAATGGGGTGCAGAAGGCCTTTTACAAAGAGCAGTGTTTGGAGACTGGGGTGCAGAAGACCTGTTACAGAGAGCAGAGGTTGGAGACTGGGGTACAGAAGGATTGTTTTAGATAGCACAGTTTGGAGACTGGGGTGCCGAAGAATTGTTGCAGACAGCCGAGTTTTCAGACTGAGGCTTAGAAGGACTGTTACAGAGAGCAGAGTTTGGAATCTGAGGTGTAGAAAGTCTGTTACAGAAAGCAGAGTTCGGCAATTGCGGTGCAGAAGGACCGTTATAGAGAGAAGCGGTGGGAGACTGCGGTACAGAAGGACTGTTAGAAAGAGCAGGGTTTGGAGACTTTGGTGCGAAAGAACCATTTTAGAGAGCAGATATTGGAGACTTGGGTGCAAAAGGACTGCTGTAGAGAGCAGAAGATAGAGAGTGGAATTTAGAAGGACTTTTGCGGAGACCAAAGGTTGCAAACTGAGTTGCAGAAGGACTTATGTAGGAAACAGATGTTTTAGCCTGGGGTGCAGAAGGATCGTTTAGGCGAGCAGAGTATAAAGTCTAAGGTGTAGAAGGACTTTTGCAGAGAGCAGATGTTAGAGACATGGGTGCAGAAGGACTGTTGTATAGAGCAGTGATTGGAAACTGAGGTACAGAAGGACTGTTACAGAGAGCAGAAGTTGGAGACTGGGATGCAGATTGATTATGGCAGAGAGCAGAGGTTGGAGACTGAGGTAAAGAACAACTGTTGCAGAAAGCAGATGTTGGAGACTAGGGTTCAAAAGGACTGTTGCAGCTAGCAGAGGTTTTAGACAGGGGTGCAGAAGGATTGTTGCAGAGAGCAGAGGTTGGAGACTGAGGTGCAGAAGGATCGTTGAAGAGAGCAAGATTCGAGACTGGGGTGCAGAAGGATCGTTACAGAGAGCAGAGTTTGGAGACTGGGGTTCAGAAGGACTTTTACAGAGAGCACAGGTTAAAGACTTGGGTGCAGACGGAATGTTGTGGAGAGCCGTGGTTGGAGAATTGTTTGAAGAAGGACTGTAGCAGAAAACAGAGGCTGGAGACTGAGGTGCAGAAGCACTGCTGCAGAGAGCAGAGGTTAAAGACTGGGTTGCAAAAGGACTGTTACAGAGAGGAGACGTTGGAGACTGGGTTTCAGAAGGATCTTACAGAGACAAGAGTTTGGAGACTGAGGTTCAGAAGGACTGTTACAGAGAGCAGAGGTTCGAGACTGAGGTGCAGAAGGATTGTTACAGAGAGCAGATGTAGGAGACTGGGGTGCAGACGGACTTTTACAGAGAGCAATGGTTTGATACTGGGGTGCAGAAGGAATGTTGCAGAGAGCAGAGTTTGGAGACTTAGGTTTAGAAGAACTGATGCTGAGAGTAGAGGTTGGAGATTGGCGTGCAGAATGACTGTTGCAGAGAGCAGAGGTTTTAGACTGCAATGCAGAAGGACTGTTGCAGAGAGCAGAGGTTTTAGACTGCAATGTAGAAGGACTGTTGCAGAGAGTAGAGTTTGGAAATTGGGGTCCAGAAGGAGTGTAGCTTAGAGTAGAAGTTGGAGACTAAGGTGCAGAAGTACAGTTACACAGAGCACATTTTGGAGACTGGGGTGCAGAAGGACTGACACAGAAAGCAGAGGTTGGAGACTCGGGCGCAGAAGTACCCTTACCGAGAGCAGAGTTTGGAGAATGAAGTACAAATGGACTGTTACAGAGAGCAGAAGTTGGAGACTGGGGTGGAGAATGACTGTTGCAGAGAGCAGATTTTGGAGACTGGGGTGCAAAAGAACTGTAGCAGAGAGTAGAGGATGGAGACTGGGGTGCAGAAGGACTGTTGCAGAGAGCAGAGGTTTTACACTGTGATGTAGAAGGACTGTTGCAGAGAGTAGAGGTTGCAGACTAAGGTGCAGAAGGACAGTTACACAGAGCACAGGTTGGAGACTGGGGTTCTGAAGACCTCGTACAGAGAGAAAAGTTTGGAGACGAGATACAGAAGGCCTGTTACAGAGAGCAGAGTTTAGAGACTGGGTGCAGAAAGAGTGTTACAGACAGCAGAGTTTGAATACTGGGTTTCAGAAGGGTCTTACAGAGAGCAGAGTTTTGAGACTGAGGTACAGAAGGACTGTTACTAATAGCAGAGGTTGGAGACTGCGTGCAGGATTATTGCAGAGAGAAGAGATTTCAGACTGAGGTACACAAAAACTGTTGCAGAGAGCAGATGTTGTAAACTGGGTTACACAAGTACTGTTATAGCGAGCACAGGTATGAGACTGGGGTGCAGAAGGAACGTTGCAGAGAGAAGAGGTTGGAGACTGGGGTGCAGATGGACTGACACAGAGAGCAGAGTTCTGAGACTGGGGTGCAGAAGGTCTGTTACAGAGAGCAGAGTTTGAAGACTGGTTTAATGAAGGAGTGTTACAGAGAGCAGAGTTTCGAGACTAAGTTGCAGAAAAATCTTACAGATAGCAGAGGTTGGAGACTGAAGTGCAGAGCACTGTTACAGAAAGTTTAGGATGGAGACTGAGGTGCAGAAGGACAGTTGCAGAGAGCAGAGGTTGGAAACTGAGGTGCAGAAGGACTGTTGCAGAGAGCAGAGGTTCTAGACTGGGATGTAGAAGGACTGTTGCAGAGAGTAGACGTTGGAGATTGAGGTCTAGAAGGACTGTAGCAGAGAGCAGACTTGAAGACTAAGGTGCAGAACTACAGTTACACAGAGCAGAGGTTGGAGATTGGGGTGCAGAAGGACTGATACAGAAAGCAGAGGTTCGAGACTCAGGTGCAGAAGTGCCCTCAGAGAGAGCAGAGGTTGGAGAATGCAGTACAGAAGAACTGTTACAGAGAGCAGAGATTGGAGACTGGGGTGGAGAATGACTGATGAAGAGAGCAGATGTTGGAGACTGGGGTGTAAAAGGACTGCTACAGAGAGCAGAAGATGGAGAGTGGGGTGAAGAAGGACTGTTGTAGAGACCAGAAGTTGCAGACTGAGTTGCAGAAGGACTGATGTACGGAACAGATGTTGGAGCCTGGGGTACAGAAGGATCATTTAGGCTAGCAGAGTATAAAGACTAGGGTGTAGAAGGACTTTTACAGAGAGCAGATGTTTGAGACTTGGGTGCAGAAGGACTGTTGCTTAGAGCAGTGATTGGAGACTGAGGTACAGAAGGACTGTTACAGAGAGCAGAATTTGGAGACTGGGGTGCAGATGGATTATGGCAGAGAGCATAGTTTTCAGACTGAGGTACAGAACAACTGTTGCAGGAAGCAGATGTTGGAGACTTGGGTTCAAAAGGACAGTAGCAGCTAGCAGAGGTTTGAGTCTGGGGTGCAGAAGGATCGTTGCAGAGATCAGAGGTTTGAGACTGTGGTGCAGGAGGATCGTTGCAGAGTGCAGAGGTTCGAGACTGGGGTGCAGAAGGATCATTACAGAGAGCAGAGTTTGGAGACTAGGGTGAAGAAGAACTTTTACAGAGAGCACAGGTTGGAGACTTGGGTGCAGAAGAAATGTTGCCGAGAGCAGAGGTTGGAGAATTGTTTGAAGAAGGACTGTAGCAGAAAGCAAAGGTTGAAGACCGAGGTGCAAAAAAACTGTTGCAGAGAGCAGAGGTTAAAGACTGGGTTGCAGAAGAACTGTTATAGAGAGGAGACATTAGAAACGGGGTTTCAGAATGATCTTACAGAGAAAATAGTTTGGAGACTGAGGTGCAGAAGGACTGTTACAGAGAGCTGGAGGTTTGAGACTGAGGTGCAGAAGGATCGTTACAGAGAGAAGAGGTTGGAGACTGGGGTGCAGACGGACTTTTACAGAGAGCAATGGTTTGATACTGGGGTGCAGAAGGAATGTTGCAGAGAGCAGAGGTTTGAGACTGAGGTTCAGAAGGACTGATGCTGAGAGTAGAGGTTGGAGATTGGTGTGCAGAAAAACTGTTGCAGAGAGCAGAGGTTTTAGCCTTCAATGTAGAAGGACTGTTGCAGAGAGTAGAGTTTGGAAATTGGCTCCAGAAGGAGTGTAGCAGAGAGCAGAGGTTGGAGACTAAGGTGCAGAAGTACAGTTACACAGAGCACATTTTGGAGACTTGGGTGCAGAAGGAGTGACACAGAAAGCAGAGGTTGGAGACTCAGGTGCAGAAGTACCCTTACTGAGAGCAGAGTTTGGAGAATGCAGTACAGATGGTCTGTTACAGAGAGCAGTAGTTGGAGACTGGGGTGGAGAATGACTGTTGCAGAGAGCAGATGTTGGAGACTGGGGTGCAAAAGGACTGTTGCAGAGAGTAGAGTATGGAGACTGGGCTGCAGAAAGACTGTTGCAGAGAGCAGAGGTTCTACAATTGGATGTAGAAGGACCGTTGCATAGAGTAGAGGTTGGAGACTAAGGTGCAGAAGGACAGTTACACAGAACACAGGTTGGAGACTGGGGTTTAGAATGACTGATACAGAAAGCAGAGGTTGGAGACTTGGGTGCAGAAGTACCCTTACACAGAGCAGAAGTTGGAAAATGCAGTAAAGAAGGACTATTAAAGAGATCAGAGTTTGAAGACTGGGGTGGAGAATGACTGTTGCAGAGAGCAGATGTTGGAGACTGGGGTGCAAAAGGACTGTGGCAGAAAGCAAAGGATGGAGACTTTGGTGCAGAAGGACTGTTGCAGAGAGCAGACATTGCAGACTGAGTTGCAGAAGGACTGTTACAGAGGGCAGAGTTTGGAGACTGTGGTGCAAAACGACTGATACAGAAAGCAGATTTTGGGTACTGGGTTGCATAAGGACCCTAATGGAGAACAGATGTTGCAGACTGCGGTACAGAAGGACTGTTACAGAGAGCAGAGGTTGGAGTCTGGGGTTCAGAAGAACTGATGTAGAGAACACATGTTGGAGACTTGGGTGAAGAAGTATCGTTTGGGCGAGCAGAGACTGGAGACTGGAGTGTAGAAGGACTGTTGCAGAGAGCAGAGTTTGGAGACTGGGGTGAAGGAGGATCGTTGGGGTGAGTAGAGTATGGAGACTCCAGTGTAGAAGGACTGTTGCAGAGAGCAGAGGTTGAAGACTAGGGTATTGAAGGACTGTTTCAGAAAGCATATGTTGGAGACTTGGGTGCAGAAAAACTGTTCCATAAAGCAGAGATTGGAGACTGAGGTACAGAAGGACTTTTACAGAGAGTAGACGTTGGAGACTGGGGGTCAGATGGATTATTGCAGAGAGCAGAGTTTTTAGACTGAGGTACAGAAGAACTGTTGCAGAGAGCAGATGTTGGAGACTGGGGTCCAGAAGGTTCGTTGCAGAGAGCAGAGTTTGGATATGAGGTGCAGAAAGACTGTTACAGAGAGCAGAGGTTGTAGACTGGGGTGCAGAAGGATTGATACAAATAGCAGAAGTTGGAGACTGTGGTGCAGAAGGACCGTTACAGAGGGAAGAGTTTGAAGACTGCAGTACAGAAGTACTTTTACAGAGAGTAGAGGGTGGCGAAAGGAGTGCAGAAGGAGTGTTGCAAAGAACAGAGTTTGGAGACTGAGGTGCAGAAGGACTGTTACAGAGAGCAGAGTTTTTAGACAAGGTTGCAGAAGGATCTTACAGAGAGCAGAGATTGTAGATCAAGTTGCAGCAGGACTGTTACAGAGAGCAGATTTGGGAGACTGGGGTGAAGAAGGATTTTTATATAGAACATACTTTAGAGACTGGGGTGCAGAAGTGTTGTTATGGAGAGGACAGTTGGGAGAAGGCGTGCAGAAGGTCTGTTACAGAGGGCAGAATTTGGAGTCTCGGATGCAGAAGGTACTTACAGAGAGCAGTTGTTTGAGAGTGAGGTGCAGAGGGACTGTTACAGAGAGTAGATGTTGGAGACCGAGGCACAGAAAGATTATTACAGAGAGCAGAGTTTGCAGACTGGGGTGCAGAAGGACTGTTTCAGATATAAGAGGTTGGAGACTGGGGTGTAGAAGGACTCTTGCAGAAACCAGAAGTTGGAATCTGGTGTGCTGAATGACTGTTAAAGAGAGCAGAGGTTGGAGAATGGGGTGCAGAATTACTGATACATAACGCAGAGTTTGGAGACTCAGGTGCAGAAGGACTGTTACAGAGAGCAGAGGTAAGAAACTGGGTTGGAGAAGGACCCTTACAGAAAATAGAGGTTGAAGACTGCGGTACAGAAAAATTGTTGTTGAGATCAAGGTTGGAGACTCGGGTGCAGAGGGACAATTGCAGAGAGCACAGGTTGGTGACTGCAGTACAGAAGGACTGTTACAAAGAGCAGATGTTTGAGACTGGGGTGTAGAAGAACTGTTGCAGAGAGCAGAGATTGCAGAGTGAGGTGCAGAAGGACTGTTACAGAGAGCAGAGTTTGGAGACTGTGGTGCAGAAGGACTGATACAGAAAGCAGAGTTTGGAGACTGGGGTGACGAAGGACCATTACAGAGAGCAGACGTTGGAGACTGCAGTACAGAATGCCTGTTACAGAGAGCAGAGGTTGGAGACTGCGGTGGAAAAGGACTGTTACAGAGAGCATATTTTGGAGACTGGGGTGAGGAAATACTGTTGCAGAGAGAAGAGGTTGACGACTGGGTTGCAGAAGGACTGTTGAAAAGAGCAGAGGTTGCAGAGTGAGGTGCAGAAAGACTGTTACAGAGGGCAGAGTTTGGAGACTGTGGTGAAGAAAGACTGATACTGAAATCAGAGGTTGGAGACTGGGGTGCAGAAGGACTCTTATGGAGAACAGAGTTTGAAGACTGTGGTACGGAAGAACTGTTGTAGAGAACAAGGTTGGAGACTGGGCTTCAGAGACCATTGCAGAGAGCAAACATGGATACTGGGGTGCAGAAGGAATGTTACAGAGAGTAAAGTTTGGAGACTGGGGTGAAGAAGGAATTTTGCAGAGAGCAGACGTTGAAGACTGGGGTGCAGAAAGATCGTTGCACAAAGTAGATTATGGAGACTGGGGTATAGAAGGACTGTTCTAGAGAACAGAGGTTGGAGAGTAGGATGAAGAAGGACTGTTACAGAGAGCAGATGTTGAAGCCTGGCGTGCAGAACACTGGATGCAGAAAGCAGAGTTTGAAGACTGGGTTGCAGAAAGACTGATACAGAAAGCTGAAGTTGGAGATGGGGTGCACAAGGACCCTTTCAGAGAACAGAAGTTGAAGACTGCAGTAAAGAAGGACTCTTACAGAGAGTAGAGGTTGGAGACTGGGGTGCAGAAGGACCATTACAGAAAGAAGAGGTTGAAGACTGGGATTCAGAAGGTTGTTACTGAGGGCAGAGTTCGGACACTGAGGTGCAGAAGGACTGTTGCAGAGAGCAGAGGTTGGAGACTGGGGCGCAGAAGTACTGTTGCAGAGTAAAGAGGTTGGAGTCTGAGGTGCGGAAGGACTGTTACAGAGACCAGAGTTTAGAGCCCGGGGTACAGAAGGATTGAAAAAGAAAGCAGAGTTTGGAGACTGGGGTGCAGAAGGACCATTACAGAGAGCAGAGGTTGGAAACTGCAGTATAGAAGAACGGTTACAGAGAGCAGAGGTTGGAGACTGCAGTGGAAAAGAACTGTTACAGAGAGCATATTTTGGAGACTGGGGTGAGGAAGGACTGCTGCAGAGAGAAGAGGTTGCAGAGTTAGTTGCAGAAGGACTTTTACAGAGAGCAGAGATTGGAGACTATGGTGAAGAAAGACTGATACAGAAAGCAGAGGTTGGAGACTGGGGTGCAGAAGGACCCTTATGGAGAAC
>NW_027525806.1:0-15225 GCF_052094955.1 Ictidomys tridecemlineatus
GCCAGTCTCTGCTTAGGGCTACATCAACAGCAAACAAACCATAGAGATAGAACTTGAAACTGCTTTATTGTGTCAAGTTTCAAAGAGCTAGCACAAACCGTGTTTGATTTAGAGTTCCAAATACATGTATCCCTATAGGAGAAAACAGAGTGAAACCTCAAAATGAAACCAGTTACTGCCAACGAACGGTTTAACCTAGAAGAACAAAATTTGGCGAGCTAGGTGGGCTTGGTGTACTGATCATTACCTGAAAGTATCATCAAGATTGGGTGAAAAAGCGTTTGCTGAGATTTCAGGCAACTCGTAGTTTTTTGGAAGCTTGGCAGGCCCTTTCTATGAAAGTGATTCTCGCCAGTCTCTGCTTAGGTCTACATCACCAGCAAACAAACCATAGAGATAGAACTTGAAACTGTTTATTGTGTCAAGTTTCAAAGAGCTAGCACAAACCGTGTTTGATTTAGAGTTCCAAATACATGTATCCCTATAGGAGAAAACAGAGGGAAACCTCAAAATGAAACCGGTTACTGCCAACGAACGGTTTAACCTAGAAGAACAAAATTTGGCGAGCCAGGTGGGCTTGGTGTACTGATCATTACCTGAAAGTATCATCAAGATTGGGTGAAAAAGCGTTTGCTGAGATTTCAGGCAACTCGTAGTTTTTTGGAAGCTTGGCAGGCCCTTTCTATGAAAGTGATTCTCGCCAGTCTCTGCTTAGGTCTACATCAACAGCAAACAAACCATAGAGATAGAACTTGAAACTGTTTATTGTGTCAAGTTTCAAAGAGCTAGCACAAACCGTGTTTGATTTAGAGTTCCAAATACATGTATCCCTATAGGAGAAAACAGAGGGAAACCTCAAAATGAAACCAGTTACTGCCAACGAACGGTTTAACCTAGAAGAACAAAATTTGGCGAGCCAGGTGGGCTTGGTGTACTGATCATTACCTGAAAGTATCATCAAGATTGGGTGAAAAAGTGTTTGCTGAGATTTCAGGCAACTCGTAGTTTTTTGGAAGCTTGGCAGGCCCTTTCCATGAAAGTGATTCTCGCCAGTCTCTGCTTAGGGCTACATCAACAGCAAACAAACCATAGAGATAGAACTTGAAACTGCTTTATTGTGTCAAGTTTCAAAGAGCTAGCACAAACCGTGTTTGATTTAGAGTTCCAAATACATGTATCCCTATAGGAGAAAACAGAGTGAAACCTCAAAATGAAACCGGTTACTGCCAAGGAACGGTTTAACCTAGAAGAACGAAATTTGGCGAGTCACGTGGGCTTGGTGTACTGATCATTACCTGAAAGTATCATCAAGATTGGGTGAAAAAGTGTTTGCTGAGATTTCAGGCAACTCGTAGTTTTTTGGAAGCTTGGCAGGCCCTTTCCATGAAAGTGATTCTCGCCAGTCTCTGCTTAGGGCTACATCAACAGCAAACAAACCATAGAGATAGAACTTGAAACTGCTTTATTGTGTCAAGTTTCAAAGAGCTAGCACAAACCGTGTTTCATTTAGAGTTCCAAATACATGTATCTCTATAGGAGAAAACAGAGTGAAACCTCAAAATGAAACCAGTTACTGCCAACGAACGGTTTAACCTAGAAGAACGAAATTTGGCGAGCCACGTGGGCTTCGTGTACTGATCATTACATGAAAGTATCACCAAGATTGGGTGAAAAAGTGTTTGCTGAGATTTCAGGCAACTCGTAGTTTTTTGGAAGCTTGGCAGGCCCTTTCCATTAAAGTGATTCTCGCCAGTCTCTGCTTAGGGCTACATCAACAGCAAACAAACCATAGAGACAGAACTTGAAACTGCTTTATTGTGTCAAGTTTCAAAGAGCTAGCACAAACCGTGTTTGATTTAGAGTTCCAAATACATGTATCCCTATAGGAGAAAACAGAGTGAAACCTCAAAATGAAACCGGTTACTGCCAACGAACGGTTTTACCTAGAAGAACGAAATTTGGCGAGCCAAGTGGGCTTGGTGTACTGATCATTACCTGAAAGTATCATCAAGATTGGGTGAAAAAGTGTTTGCTGAGATTTCAGGCAACTCGAAGTTTTTTGGAAGCTTGGCAGGCCCTTTCCATGAAAGTGATTCTCGCCAGTCTCTGCTTAGGGCTACATCAACAGCAAACAAACCATAGAGATAGAACTTGAAACTGCTTTATTGTGTCAAGTTTCAAAGAGCTAGCACAAACCGTGTTTGATTTAGAGTTCCAAATACATGTAACCCTATAGGAGAAAACAGAGGGAAACCTCAAAATGAAACCGGTTACTGCCAACGAACGGTTTAAACTAGAAGAACGAAATTTGGCGAGCCAAGTGGGCTTGGTGTACTGATCATTACCTGAAAGTATTATCAAGATTGGGTGAAAAAGCTTTTGCTGAGATTTCAGGCAACTTGTAGTTTTTTGGAAGCTTGGCAGGCCCTTTCCATGAAAGTGATTCTCGCCAGTCTCTGCTTAGGGCTACATCAACAGCAAACAAACCATAGAGATAGAACTTGAAACTGCTTTATTGTGTCAAGTTTCAAAGAGCTAGCACAAACAGTGTTTGATTTAGAGTTCCAAATACATGTATCCCTATAGGAGAAAACAGAGGGAATCCTCAAAATGAAACCGGTTACTGCCAACGAACGGTTTAACCTGGAAGAACGAAATTTGGCGAGCCAAGTGGGCTTGGTGTACTGATCATTACCTGAAAGTATCATCAAGATTGGGTGAAAAAGTGTTTGCTGAGATTTCAGGCAACTCGTAGTTTTTTGGAAGCTTGGCAGGCCCTTTCCATGAAAGTGATTCTCGCCAGTCTCTGCTTAGGGCTACATCAACAGCAAACAAACCATAGAGATAGAACTTGAAACTGCTTTATTGTGTCAAGTTTCAAAGAGCTAGCACAAACCGTGTTTGATTTAGAGTTCCAAATACATGTATTCCTATAGGAGAAAACAGAGGGAAACCTCAAAATGAAACCAGTTACTGCCAACGAATGGTTTAACCTAGAAGAACGAAATTTGTCGAGCCAAGTGGGCTTGGTGTACAGATCATTACCTGAAAGAATCATCAAGATTGGGTGAAAAAGTGTTTGCTGAGATTTCAGGCAACTCGTAGTTTTTTGGAAGCTTGGCAGGCCCTTTCCATGAAAGTGATTCTCGCCAGTCTCTGCTTAGGGCTACATCAACAGGAAACAAACCATAGAGATAGAACTTGAAACTGCTTTATTGTGTCAAGTTTCAAAGAGCTAGCACAAACCGTGTTTGATTTAGAGTTCCAAATACATATATCCCTATAGGAGAAAACAGAGGGAAACCTCAAAATGAAACCGGTTACTGCCAACGAACGGTTTAACCTAGAAGAACGAAATTTGTCGAGCCAAGTGGGCTTGGTGTACTGATCATTACCTGAAAGTATCATCAAGATTGGGTGAAAAAGTGTTTGCTGAGATTTCAGGAAACTCGTAGTTTTTTGGAAGCTTGGCAGGCCCTTTCCATGAAAGTGATTCTCGCCACTCTCTGCTTAGGGCTACATCAACAGCAAACAAACCATAGAGATAGAACTTGAAACTGCTTTATTGTGTCAAGTTTCAAAGAGCTAGCACAAACCGCGTTTGATATAGAGTTCCAAATACATGTATCCCTATAGGAGAAAACAGAGTGAAACCTCAAAATGAAACCGGTTACTGCCAACGAATGGTTTAACCAAGAAGAACGATATTTGGCGAGCCAAGTGGGCTTGGTGTACTGATCATTACCTGAAAGTATCATCAAGATTGGGTGAAAAAGCGTTTGCTGAGATTTCAGGCAACTCGTAGTTTTTTGGAAGCTTGGCAGGCCCTTTCCATGAAAGTGATTCTCGCCAGTCTCTGCTTAGGGCTACATCAACAGGAAACAAACCATAGAGATAGAACTTGAAACTGCTTTATTGTGTCAAGTTTCAAAGAGCTAGCACAAACCGTGTTTGATTTAGAGTTCCAAATACATGTATCCCTATAGGAGAAAACAGAGTGAAACCTCAAAATGAAACAGGTTACTGCCAACGAACGGTTTAACCTAGAAGAACGAAATTTGGCGAGCCAAGTGGGCTTGGTGTACTGATCATTACCTGAAAGTATCATCAAGATTGGGTGAAAAAGTGTTTGCTGAGATTTCAGGCAACTCGTAGTTTTTTGGAAGCTTGGCAGGCCCTTTCCATGAAAGTGATTCTCGCCAGTCTCTGCTTAGGGATACATCAACAGCAAACAAACCATAGAGATAGAACTTGAAACTGCTTTCTTGTGTCAAGTTTCAAAGGGCTAGCACAAACCGTGTTTGATTTAGAGTTCCAAATACATGTATCCCTATAGGAGAAAACAGAGGGAAACCTCAAAATGAAACCGGTTACTGCCAACGAACGGTTTAACCTACAAGAACGAAATTTGGCGAGCCAAGTGGGCTTGGTGTACTGATCATTACCTGAAAGTATCATCAAGATTGGGTGAAAAAGCGTTTGCTGAGATTTCAGGCAACTCGTAGTTTTTTGGAAGCTTTGCAGGCCCTTTCCATGAAAGTGATTCTCGCCAGTCTCTGCTTAGGGCTACATCAACAGCAAACAAACCATAGAGATAGAACTTGAAACTGCTTTATTGTGTCAAGTTTCAAAGAGCTAGCACAAACCGCGTTTGATTTAGAGTTCCAAATACATGTATTCCTATAGGAGAAAACAGAGGGAAACCTCAAAATGAAACCAGTTACTGCCAACGAACGGTTTAACCTAGAAGAACAAAATTTGGCGAGCCACGTGGGCTTGGTGTACTGATCATTACCTGAAAGTATCATCAAGATTGGGTGAAAAAGTGTTTGCTGAGATTTCAGGCAACTCGTAGTTTTTTGGAAGCTTGGCAGGCCCTTTCCATGAAAGTGATTCTCGCCAGTCTCTGCTTAGGGCTACATCAACAGCAAACAAACCATAGAGATAGAACTTGAAACTGCTTTATTGTGTCAAGTTTCAAAGAGCTAGCACAAACCGTGTTTGATTTAGAGTTCCAAATACATGTATCCCTATAGGAGAAAACAGAGGGAAACCTCAAAATGAAACCGGTTACTGCCAACGAACGGTTTAACCTAGAAGAACGAAATTTGGCGAGCCAAGTGGGCTTGGTGTACTGATCATTACCTCAAAGTATCATCAAGATTGGGTGAAAAAGCGTTTGCTGAGATTTCAGGCAACTCGTAGTTTTTTGGAAGCTTGGCAGGCCCTTTCTATGAAAGTGATTCTCGCCAGTCTCTGCTTAGGTCTACATCAACAGCAAACAAACCATAGAGATAGAACTTGAAACTGCTTTATTGTGTCAAGTTTCAAAGAGCTAGCACAAACCGTGTTTGATTTAGAGTTCCAAATACATGTATCCCTATAGGAGAAAACAGAGTGAAACCTCAAAATGAAACCGGTTACTGCCAACGAACGGTTTAACCTAGAAGAACGAAATTTGGCGAGCCAAGTGGGCTTGGTGTACTGATCATTACCTGAAAGTATCATCAAGATTGGGTGAAAAAGCGTTTGCTGAGATTTCAGGCAACTCGTAGTTTTTTGGAAGCTTGGCAGGCCCTTTCCATGAAAGTGATTCTCGCCAGTCTCTGCTTAGGGCTACATCAACAGCAAACAAACCATAGAGATAGAACTTGAAACTGCTTTATTGTGTCAAGTTTCAAAGAGCTAGCACAAACCGTGTTTGATTTAGAGTTCCAAATACATGTATTCCTATAGGAGAAAACAGAGGGAAACCTCAAAATGAAACCAGTTACTGCCAACGAATGGTTTAACCTAGAAGAACGAAATTTGTCGAGCCAAGTGGGCTTGGTGTACAGATCATTACCTGAAAGAATCATCAAGATTGGGTGAAAAAGTGTTTGCTGAGATTTCAGGCAACTCGTAGTTTTTTGGAAGCTTGGCAGGCCCTTTCCATGAAAGTGATTCTCGCCAGTCTCTGCTTAGGGCTACATCAACAGGAAACAAACCATAGAGATAGAACTTGAAACTGCTTTATTGTGTCAAGTTTCAAAGAGCTAGCACAAACCGTGTTTGATTTAGAGTTCCAAATACATATATCCCTATAGGAGAAAACAGAGGGAAACCTCAAAATGAAACCGGTTACTGCCAACGAACGGTTTAACCTAGAAGAACGAAATTTGTCGAGCCAAGTGGGCTTGGTGTACTGATCATTACCTGAAAGTATCATCAAGATTGGGTGAAAAAGTGTTTGCTGAGATTTCAGGAAACTCGTAGTTTTTTGGAAGCTTGGCAGGCCCTTTCCATGAAAGTGATTCTCGCCACTCTCTGCTTAGGGCTACATCAACAGCAAACAAACCATAGAGATAGAACTTGAAACTGCTTTATTGTGTCAAGTTTCAAAGAGCTAGCACAAACCGCGTTTGATATAGAGTTCCAAATACATGTATCCCTATAGGAGAAAACAGAGTGAAACCTCAAAATGAAACCGGTTACTGCCAACGAATGGTTTAACCAAGAAGAACGATATTTGGCGAGCCAAGTGGGCTTGGTGTACTGATCATTACCTGAAAGTATCATCAAGATTGGGTGAAAAAGCGTTTGCTGAGATTTCAGGCAACTCGTAGTTTTTTGGAAGCTTGGCAGGCCCTTTCCATGAAAGTGATTCTCGCCAGTCTCTGCTTAGGGCTACATCAACAGGAAACAAACCATAGAGATAGAACTTGAAACTGCTTTATTGTGTCAAGTTTCAAAGAGCTAGCACAAACCGTGTTTGATTTAGAGTTCCAAATACATGTATCCCTATAGGAGAAAACAGAGTGAAACCTCAAAATGAAACAGGTTACTGCCAACGAACGGTTTAACCTAGAAGAACGAAATTTGGCGAGCCAAGTGGGCTTGGTGTACTGATCATTACCTGAAAGTATCATCAAGATTGGGTGAAAAAGTGTTTGCTGAGATTTCAGGCAACTCGTAGTTTTTTGGAAGCTTGGCAGGCCCTTTCCATGAAAGTGATTCTCGCCAGTCTCTGCTTAGGGATACATCAACAGCAAACAAACCATAGAGATAGAACTTGAAACTGCTTTCTTGTGTCAAGTTTCAAAGGGCTAGCACAAACCGTGTTTGATTTAGAGTTCCAAATACATGTATCCCTATAGGAGAAAACAGAGGGAAACCTCAAAATGAAACCGGTTACTGCCAACGAACGGTTTAACCTACAAGAACAAAATTTGGCGAGCCAAGTGGGCTTGGTGTACTGATCATTACCTGAAAGTATCATCAAGATTGGGTGAAAAAGCGTTTGCTGAGATTTCAGGCAACTCGTAGTTTTTTGGAAGCTTTGCAGGCCCTTTCCATGAAAGTGATTCTCGCCAGTCTCTGCTTAGGGCTACATCAACAGCAAACAAACCATAGAGATAGAACTTGAAACTGCTTTATTGTGTCAAGTTTCAAAGAGCTAGCACAAACCGCGTTTGATTTAGAGTTCCAAATACATGTATTCCTATAGGAGAAAACAGAGGGAAACCTCAAAATGAAACCAGTTACTGCCAACGAACGGTTTAACCTACAAGAACGAAATTTGGCGAGCCAAGTGGGCTTGGTGTACTGATCATTACCTGAAAGTATCATCAAGATTGGGTGAAAAAGTGTTTGCTGAGATTTCAGGCAACTCGTAGTTTTTTGGAAGCTTGGCAGGCCCTTTCCATGAAAGTGATTCTCGCCAGTCTCTGCTTAGGGCTACATCAACAGCAAACAAACCATAGAGATAGAACTTGAAACTGCTTTATTGTGTCAAGTTTCAAAGAGCTAGCACAAACCGTGTTTGATTTAGAGTTCCAAATACATGTATCCCTATAGGAGAAAACAGAGGGAAACCTCAAAATGAAACCGGTTACTGCCAACGAACGGTTTAACCTAGAAGAACGAAATTTGGCGAGCCAAGTGGGCTTGGTGTACTGATCATTACCTGAAAGTATCATCAAGATTGGGTGAAAAAGCGTTTGCTGAGATTTCAGGCAACTCGTAGTTTTTTGGAAGCTTGGCAGGCCCTTTCTATGAAAGTGATTCTCGCCAGTCTCTGCTTAGGTCTACATCAACAGCAAACAAACCATAGAGATAGAACTTGAAACTGCTTTATTGTGTCAAGTTTCAAAGAGCTAGCACAAACCGTGTTTGATTTAGAGTTCCAAATACATGTATCCCTATAGGAGAAAACAGAGTGAAACCTCAAAATGAAACCGGTTACTGCCAATGAACGGTTTAACCTAGAAGAACGAAATTTGGCGAGCCAAGTGGGCTTGGTGTACTGATCATTACCTGAAAGTATCATCAAGATTGGGTGAAAAAGCGTTTGCTGAGATTTCAGGCAACTCGTAGTTTTTTGGAAGCTTGGCAGGCCCTTTCCATGAAAGTGATTCTCGCCAGTCTCTGCTTAGGGCTACATCAACAGCAAACAAACCATAGAGATAGAACTTGAAACTGCTTTATTGTGTCAAGTTTCAAAGAGCTAGCACAAACCGTGTTTGATTTAGAGTTCCAAATACATGTATCCCTATAGGAGAAAACAGAGGGAATCCTCAAAATGAAACCGGTTACTGCCAACGAACGGTTTAACCTAGAAGAACGAAATTTGGCGAGCCAAGTGGGCTTGGTGTACTGATCATTACCTGAAAGTATCATCAAGATTGGGTGAAAAAGCGTTTGCTGAGATTTCAGGCAACTCGTAGTTTTTTGGAAGCTTGGCAGGCTCTTTCTATGAAAGTGATTCTCGCCAGTCTCTGCTTAGGTCTACATCAACAGCGAACAAACCATAGAGATAGAACTTGAAACTGTTTATTGTGTCAAGTTTCAAAGAGCTAGCACAAACCGTGTTTGATTTAGAGTTCCAAATACATGTATCCCTATAGGAGAAAACAGAGTGAAACCTCAAAATGAAACCGGTTACTGCCAACGAACGGTTTAACCTAGAAGAACGAAATTTGGCGAGCCAAGTGGGCTTGGTGTACTGATCATTACCTGAAAGTATCATCAAGATTGGGTGAAAAAGCGTTTGCTGAGATTTCAGGCAACTCGTAGTTTTTTGGAAGCTTGGCAGGCCCTTTCCAGGAAAGTGATTCTCGCCAGTCTCTGCTTAGGTCTACATCAACAGCAAACAAACCATAGAGATAGAACTTGAAACTGCTTTATTGTGTCAAGTTTCAAAGAGCTAGCACAAACCGTGTTTGATTTAGAGTTCCAAATACATGTATCCCTATAGGAGAAAACAGAGGGAATCCTCAAAATGAAACCGGTTACTGCCAACGAACGGTTTAACCTAGAAGAACGAAATTTGGCGAGCCAAGTTTGCTTGGTGTACTGATCATTACCTGAAAGTATCATCAAGATTGGGTGAAAAAGTGTTTGCTGAGATTTCAGGCAACTAGTAGTTTTTTGGAAGCTTGGCAGGCCCTTTCCATGAAAGTGATTCTCGCCAGTCTCTGCTTAGGGCTACATCAACAGCAAACAAACCATAGAGATAGAACTTGAAACTGCTTTATTGTGTCAAGTTTCAAAGAGCTAGCACAAACCGTGTTTGATTTAGAGTTCCAAATACATGTATCCCTATAGGAGAAAACAGAGGGAATCCTCAAATGAAACCGGTTACTGCCAAAGAACGGTTTAACCTACAAGAACGAAATTTGGCGAGCCAAGTGGGCTTTGTGTACTGATCATTACCTGAAAGTATCATCAAGATTGGGTGAAAAAGTGTTTGCTGAGATTTCAGGCAACTCGTAGTTTTTTGGAAGCTTGGCAGGCCCTTTCCATGAAAGTGATTCTCGCCAGTCTCTGCTTAGGGCTACATCAACAGCAAACAAACCATAGAGACAGAACTTGAAACTGCTTTATTGTGTCAAGTTTCAAAGAGCTAGCACAAACCGTGTTTGATTTAGAGTTCCAAATACATGTATCCCTATAGGAGAAAACAGAGTGAAACCTCAAAATGAAACCGGTTACTGCCAACGAACGGTTTAACCTAGAAGAACGAAATTTGGCGAGCCAAGTGGGCTTGGTGTACTGATCATTACCTGAAAGTATCATCAAGATTGGGTGAAAAAGTGTTTGCTGAGATTTCAGGCAACTCGTAGTTTTTTGGAAGCTTGGCAGGCCCTTTCCATGAAAGTGATTCTCGCCAGTCTCTGCTTAGGGCTACATCAACAGCAAACAAACCATAGAGATAGAACTTGAAACTGCTTTATTGTGTCAAGTTTCAAAGAGCTAGCACAAACCTTGTTTGATTTAGAGTTCCAAATACATGTATCCCTATAGGAGAAAACAGAGGGAAAACTCAAAATGAAAACGGTTACTGCCAACGAACGGTTTAACCTAGAAGAACGAAATTTGGCGAGCCAAGTGGGCTTGGTGTACTGATCATTACCTGAAAGTATCATCAAGATTGGGTCAAAAAGCGTTTCCTGAGATTTCAGGCAACTCGTAGTTTTTTGGAAGCTTGGCAGGCCCTTTCCATGAAAGTGATTCTCGCCAGTCTCTGCTTAGGGCTACATCAACAGCAAACAAACCATAGAAACAGAACTTGAAACTGCTTTATTGTGTCAAGTTTCAAAGAGCTAGCACAAACCGTGTTTGATTTAGACTTCCAAATACATGTATCCCTATAGGAGAAAACAGAGTGAAACCTCAAAATGAAACCGGTTACTGCCAACGAACGGTTAAACCTAGAAGAACGAAATTTGGTGAGCCAAGTGGGCTTGGTGAACTGATCATTACCTGAAAGTATCATCAAGATTGGGTGAAAAAGTGTTTGCTGAGATTTCAGGCAACTCGTAGTTTTTTGGAAGCTTGGCAGGCCCTTTCCATGAAAGTGATTCTCGCCAGTCTCTGCTTAGGGCTACATCAACAGCAACAAACCATAGAGATAGAACTTGAAACTGCTTTATTGTGTCAAGTTTCAAAGAGCTAGCACAAACCGTGTTTGATTTAGAGTTCCAAATACATGTATCCCTATAGGAGAAAACAGAGTGAAACCTCAAAATGAAACCAGTTACTGCCAACGAACGGTTTAACCTAGAAGAACGAAATTTGGCGAGCCAGGTGGGCTTGGTGTACTGATCATTACCTGAAAGTATCATCAAGATTGGGTGAAAAAGTGTTTGCTGAGATTTCAGGCAACTCGTAGTTTTTTGGAAGCTTGGCAGGCCCTTTCCATGAAAGTGATTCTCGCCAGTCTCTGCTTAGGGCTACATCAACAGCAAACAAACCATAGAGATAGAACTTGAAACTGCTTTATTGTGTCAAGTTTCAAAGAGCTAGCACAAACCGTGTTTGATTTAGAGTTCCAAATACATGTATCCCTATAGGAGAAAACAGAGTGAAACCTCAAAATGAAACCGGTTACTGCCAAGGAACGGTTTAACCTAGAAGAACGAAATTTGGCGAGCCACGTGGGCTTGGTGTACTGATCATTACCTGAAAGTATCATCAAGATTGGGTGAAAAAGTGTTTGCTGAGATTTCAGGCAACTCGTAGTTTTTTGGAAGCTTGGCAGGCCCTTTCCATGAAAGTGATTCTCGCCAGTCTCTGCTTAGGGCTACATCAACAGCAAACAAACCATAGAAACAGAACTTGAAACTGCTTTATTGTGTCAAGTTTCAAAGAGCTAGCACAAACCGTGTTTGATTTAGAGTTCCAAATACATGTATCCCTATAGGAGAAAACAGAGTGAAACCTCAAAATGAAACCGGTTACTGCCAACGAACGGTTTTACCTAGAAGAACGAAATTTGGCGAGCCAAGTGGGCTTGGTGTACTGATCATTACCTGAAAGTATCATCAAGATTGGGTGAAAAAGTGTTTGCTGAGATTTCAGGCAACTCGTAGTTTTTTGGAAGCTTGGCAGGCCCTTTCCATGAAAGTGATTCTCGCCAGTCTCTGCTTAGGGCTACATCAACAGCAAACAAACCATAGAGATAGAACTCGAAATTGCTTTATTGTGTCAAGTTTCAAAGAGCTAGCACAAACCGTGTTTGATTTAGAGTTCCAAATACATGTATCCCTATAGGAGAAAACAGAGTGAAACCTCAAAATGAAACCGGTTACTACCAACGAACGGTTTAACCTACAAGAACGAAATTTGGCGAGCCAAGTGGGATTGGTGTACTGATCATTACCTGAAAGTATCATCAAGATTGGGTGAAAAAGTGTTTGCTGAGATTTCAGGCAACTCGTAGTTTTTTGGAAGCTTGGCAGGCCCTTTCCATGAAAGTGATTCTCGCCAGTCTCTGCTTAGGGCTACATCAACAGCAAACAAACCATAGAGATAGAACTTGAAACTGCTTTATTGTGTCAAGTTTCAAAGAGCTAGCACAAACCGTGTTTGATCTAGAGTTCCAAATATATGTATCCCTATAGGAGAAAACAGAGGGAAACCTCAAAATGAAACCGGTTACTGCCAACGAACGGTTTAACCTACAAGAACGAAATTTGGCGAGCCAAGTGGGCTTGGTGTACTGATCATTACCTGAAAGTATCATCAAGATTGGGTGAAAAAGCGTTTGCTGAGATTTCAGGCAACTCGTAGTTTTTTGGAAAGCTTGGCAGGCCCTTTCCATGAAAGTGATTCTCGCCAGTCTCTGCTTAGGGCTACATCAACAGCAAACAAACCATAGAGACAGAACTTGAAACTGCTTTATTGTGTCAAGTTTCAAAGAGCTAGCGCAAACCGTGTTTGATTTAGAGTTCCAAATACATGTATCCCTATAGGAGAAAACAAAGGGAAACCTCAAAATGAAACCGGTTACTGCCAACGAACGGTTTAACCTACAAGAACGAAATTTGGCGAGCCAAGTGGGATTGGTGTACTGATCATTACCTGAAAGTTTCATCAATATTGGGTCAAAAAGTGTTTGCTGAGATTTCAGGCAACTCGTAGTTTTTTTATTAGCTTGGCAGGCCCTTTCCATGAAAGTGATTCTCGCCAGTCTCTGCTTAGGGCTACATCAACAGCAAACAAACCATAGAGATAGAACTTGAAACTGCTTTATTGTGTCAAGTTTCAAAGAGCTAGCACAAACCGCGTTTGATTTAGAGTTCCAAATACATGTATCCCTATAGGAGAAAACAGAGTGAAACCTCAAAATGAAACCGGTTACTGCCAACGAACGGTTTAACCTACAAGAACGAAATTTGGCGAGCCACGTGGGCTTGGTGTACTGATCATTACCTGAAACTATCATCAAGATTAGGTGAAAAAGCGTTTGCTGAGATTTCAGGCAACTCGTAGTTTTTTGGAAGCTTGGCAGGCCCTTTCCATGAAAGTGATTCTCGCCAGTCTCTGCTTAGGGCTACATCAACAGCAAACAAACCATAGAGATAGAACTTGAAACTGCTTTATTGTGTCAAGTTTCAAAGAGCTAGCACAAACCGTGTTTGATTTAGAGTTCCAAATACATGTATCCCTATAGGAGAAAACAGAGTGAAACCTCAAAATGAAACCGGTTACTGCCAACGAACGGTTTAACCTAGAAGAACGAAATTTGGCGAGCCAAGTGGGCTTGGTGTACTGATCATTACCTGAAAGTATCATCAAGATTGGGTGAAAAAGTGTTTGCTGAGATTTCAGGAAACTCGTAGTTTTTTGGAAGCTTGGCAGGCCCTTTCCATGAAAGTGATTCTCGCCAGTCTCTGCTTAGGGCTACATCAACAGCAAACAAACCATAGAGATAGAACTGGAAACTGCTTTATTGTGTCAAGTTTCAAAGAGCTAGCACAAACCGTGTTTGATTTAGAGTTCCAAATACATGTATCCCTATAGGAGAAAACAGAGGGAAACCTCAAAATGAAACCGGTTACTGCCAACGAACGGTTTAACCTAGAAGAACGAAATTTGGCGAGCCAAGTGGGCTTGGTGTACTGATCATTACCTGAAAGTATCATCAAGATTGGGTGAAAAAGCGTTTGCTGAGATTTCAGGCAACTCGTAGTTTTTTGGAAGCTTGGCAGGCCCTTTCCATGAAAGTGATTCTCGCCAGTCTCTGCTTAGGGCTACATCAACAGCAAACAAACCATAGAGATAGAACTGGAAACTGCTTTATTGTGTCAAGTTTCAAAGAGCTAGCACAAACCGTGTTTGATTTAGAGTTCCAAATACATGTATCCCTATAGGAGAAAACAGAGGGAAACCTCAAAATGAAACCGGTTACTGCCAACGAACGGTTTAACCTAGAAGAACGAAATTTGGCGAGCCAAGTGGGCTTGGTGTACTGATCATTACCTGAAAGTATCATCAAGATTGGGTGAAAAAGTGTTTGCTGAGATTTCAGGCAACTCATAGTTTTTTGGAAGCTTGTCAGGCCCTTTCCATGAAAGTGATTCTCGCCAGTCTCTGCTTAGGGCTACATCAACAGCAAACAAACCATAGAGATAGAACTTGAAACTGCTTTATTGTGTCAAGTTTCAAAGAGCTAGCACAAAACGTGTTTGATTTAGAGTTCCAAATACATGTATCCCTATAGGAGAAAACAGAGGGAAACCTCAAAATGAAACCGGTTACTGCCAACGAACGGTTTAACCTAGAAGAACGAAATTTGGCGAGCCAAGTGGGCTTGGTGTACTGATCATTACCTGAAAGTATCATCAAGATTGGGTGAAAAAGCGTTTGCTGAGATTTCAGGCAACTCATAGTTTTTTGGAAGCTTGGCAGGCCCTTTCCATGAAAGTGATTCTCGCCAGTCTCTTCTTAGGGCTACATCAACAGCAAACAAACCATAGAGATAGAACTTGAAACTGCTTTATTGTGTCAAGTTTCAAAGAGCTAGCACAAACCGTGTTTGATTTAGAGTTCCAAATACATGTATCCCTATAGGAGAAAACAGAGTGAAACCTCAAAATGAAACCGGTTACTGCCAACGAACGGTTAAACCTAGAAGAACGAAATTTGGTGAGCCAAGTGGGCTTGGTGAACTGATCATTACCTGAAAGTATCATCAAGATTGGGTGAAAAAGTGTTTGCTGAGATTTCAGGCAACTCGTAGTTTTTTGGAAGCTTGGCAGCCCCTTTCCATGAAAGTGATTCTCGCCAGTCTCTGCTTAGGGCTACATCAACAGCAAACAAACCATAGAGATAGAACTTGAAACTGCTTTATTGTGTCAAGTTTCAAAGAGCTAGCACAAACCGTCTTTGATTTAGAGTTCCAAATACATGTATCCCTATAGGAGAAAACAGAGTGAAACCTCAAAATGAAACCGGTTACTG